>NW_022639639.1:274472-274754 GCF_010583005.1 Odontomachus brunneus
TCTCCCCTCCCCTCCTTCCCTCCTCATTTTCTCCACTCTCTTCATCTATTCTTCTCCCTCTCCCTCCTCTCCCAAAACCCACTCTATTGCCTCCCCCCAATTTATCTCTTCCATTCCTTCCTCCCTCCCGCACCTCTCCCACATATGTTCCCATGTCTCTTCCTCTCCCTCACATATTCTACACATTCTTTTCTCCTCCTCTTCCCAGTACTGTCCCTCTTTCATTTCGTTTCCTAATCTAAATCTAATTACCTTTCTCCATCTTTCCTCCGCCCATCCCTT
>NW_022639639.1:274764-274914 GCF_010583005.1 Odontomachus brunneus
ATTTCCGACAGAGTATGGTCGCCGTAAGTCTCAACAAGAATTCTGTCTGCTTTAGCTGCAGATATTTTTTTAATAAAATAGTGCAGTAAAATTCCCCGCAAATATTCTTTTTTTGGCACGAAACTCGACATGTCTAACACTATGAAAAAA
>NW_022639639.1:274924-275182 GCF_010583005.1 Odontomachus brunneus
CTCTCCACCGACTCCAATTCCATTCTCCCTTCAGAATTCCTCCCTCTCTCTTTCCCAACCTTCCTTAATTCTTCCTTTCCCCCATCTTCCATTCATCTCTTCCCAGCATCTCCTCGCTATTTCCCCTCCTTTCCCCTCCCCTAGTCTCTTCTCAAATTTCCATGCCCTTTTTCCCGCTCTTGTCCTCATTTTTTCCCTCCCCAATTCCTGCCTCACCATGTACCCCGGCGTTCTCCAATCCAATCCCATCGTCCATCT
>NW_022639639.1:275192-275411 GCF_010583005.1 Odontomachus brunneus
CTAACACTATGAAAAAAAAAGTTGTTTACACTTCGACGAAATGACATATACTGAATTTCAAGCTTGCTTATAGTACTTCTTTATAGATGCATTAAACTACATCTTAAACAACACGCACGCAGTTCAAGTAACATCATCCGTTGTAAAACAGCGAGAACTTATTCAAGGTCTTGAGATATATATATATATATATATATATATATATATATATATATATAT
>NW_022639639.1:275421-276383 GCF_010583005.1 Odontomachus brunneus
TCTTCTTTTCCATTCTTTTCCAAACATTCTTTTCCCTATTCCCCATATTTCCCTCATCGCTACTGCTGCTTTCCTTCTTCTATCCCTTATCTGTCCTTCCTGTCCTCCATTCCCTTGCACCATGTATCCCAAATATTTAAACTTCCTCACCTCCTCTAGCTTCTTTCCTTTCCAATACCATCCTATCTTCTTCCTCCTACCCCCTCCCCTCCTAAATCTCATCACTTTTGTCTTCTCCGCGTTCAGCTCCAGTCTCTTATTCTCCAAATACCTTTCTAACCTTCCTACTTTTCATCTCTTGTTCATCCTCCGCTAACAGCACAACATCGTCCGCATACGCCAATGTATACACCCTCCCCTCTCCTAACCTCACTCCCCCCCATCCTCCTCTTGCCATCTCCTCCTCCATGTCCGCCATAAGGATATTAAACAAAATTGGACTCAATGGACATCCCTGCCTTACCCCCCTCCCCGTCCAGAATTCCTCCCCCATTTTCCCTCCCACTTTCACCCTACTCTTCGTCTCACTCACCATCTCCTCCACCCTTCTCACCAATCCTTCCCTCACTCCCCTATCCCTCATCGTATCTAACAATACCCCCCTGTCCACTGAGTCAAATGCCGCCTTCAGGTCTATGAATACTGCTGTCATCTTCCCTCCTTTCTTCCCTATCTGCCTGTTAATCAAATAGTTAGACACATATACCATCGCTCCCATTCCCTTTCTAAAACCCGCCTGACTCCCCGACAAAATCCTTTTTTCTTCTAGTTCTTCCTTTAGTCTTTCCGCTAATACCATCGCGTATATTTTATATAACGGCATCAGCGTTACTCCTCTATAGTCTTTCACCGTTTCTCCTTTATCTTTCTTTAATATCGGCACTATAATCCCCTCTTTCCACTCCTCTGGCCAGACTTCCCCTCTCCACACCCTTCTACACACTTCCCACGCCCATTTCTCC
>NW_022639639.1:276393-277491 GCF_010583005.1 Odontomachus brunneus
TGCCTTCCCCTCTCCACACCCTTCTACACATTTCCCACGCCCATTTCTCCATCTCCTCTCCTCCATACTTCCATACGTCATTCGGTATTTCATCTTTCCCCATTGCTTTTCCTTCTTTCAATTTTCTTATTATCTTTTCTACCTCCTCCCATTCTAGTTCCCTTTCTTCATCCTCCTCTTCTTCTCCTCTTTCTCTTCTTTCTCTCACTATTTTCCTCTCTACCCCCCCCCTAACAACCCCATAAAATATTCCTTCCATTCTTCCATCTCTATTCCTTCATTTATTCTACCTCTTTTCCTCCTCACTTTATTTATTAATTCCCATACTTTACCCTCTGTCCTTGCTTCCTCTACTTCTCTTTCCATCCTTTCTCTTTCCTCTCTCTTTTTTCTATCACATAGCCTTTTGTATTCATTCTTCTTCTCTCTATATTCCTCTCTTTTCCCTCCCTTTTTCTTCCATTCCCTCAACTTCTTTCTCACCTTCCTCTTCTCTTCCCAGCATTCTCTATCCCACCATCCTTTCCTTCCTCCTCCCTCTCTTCCATCTCCTTCGCTCTTTCTTAACGCTCTTTTTATCCTTTCCCCCATTTCTTTCATTTCTTCCTCCATTTCCCCAAATTCCTCATACCGCGCCTCTATTTCCCTCTTAAATTTCTCCCTTCCTTCCCCATCCCACCTCCCCCTATTCACTTCCCTACTTCCTCTAACTTTCTCTCCTCTCTTCTTCGTTTCCCCCTTCAACCATATTATTATCGGGAAATGATCTGAGTCAATTTCATCCCCTATTTCCATCCTTTCAATGTCGCTTCTCACTTCTCTATCTCCTAACACATAATCAATCACCGTCTGTCCTCTCCCTCCTGTATACGTCCAGTCTCCTACCTCATCTCCCCTTATATTACCGTTCAATATCTGCCATCCTCTTTCCTCTATTACCTGTATCAATTTCCTTCCTTCCTTATTTACCACCTTATCCTTTGATTTTCTTCCCTTCTCTATCCCCTCGTTTTCCTCCACCTCCTCCCCTCCTCCCTCCTCCCCGTCCTTGCATTAAAATCTCCTCCTATTATTGTTCTCCTGTCTCCCTCTCTCTCC
>NW_022639639.1:277726-277892 GCF_010583005.1 Odontomachus brunneus
GTGCGTGCGTGCGTGCGTGCGTGCGTGCGTGCGTGCGTGCGTGCGTGCGTGCGTGCGTGCGTGCGTGCGTGTGTGCGTGTGTGCGTGTGTGCGTGTGTGCCAGGGGGGGCGGGAGGTGGATAATTTTTGTGGAATTGAATTGCGCCCTCGAAACTATTGAGGGTTT
>NW_022639639.1:277902-279616 GCF_010583005.1 Odontomachus brunneus
TCCCCCTCCCTCCCCCACCCTCTCTACCCTTTCCCCCACTACCCCTCCCCCTCCCTCCCCCTCTCTCGTCCATATTTTCCCTTCCCGACTTATTAATCTTTCCTCCCTCTCATCCCATCTCCACCATTTCCCATTTATATTTAATTTCCCATAACCTACCACTATTCTCCTCCCCTTTTCTCTCTCCTCTCTCGCTATCTCCACCAGTCTCCATTTTGTTCTTCTTTCTTTCCATGTCAAATCATCCTCTATCATTATCTCCTCCTCTGCCACACTTCTCCTTTTCTCCATAATCTCCCTTTTCTTCTCTAATCTCCTTATCCTTATTCTTCCCATCTTCCCTCCACCCAATACCTTCATACTCTCCACCTCACCTTCCATTCCTAACTTCTTTACTAACTCTTTCATTTTTTCTTCTATCTCTCCTTCTCTCCCCTTCTTCCCTTTTATTATTATGTTATTCCTTCTTTCCTCTCTATCTTTCATTTCCCATTTCCACTCCAGTTCCCCTATTCTTTCCTCTGTCTTGTCCTCCTTCTCCTCCGTACCCTTCATCCTTCCTTCTTCCTTCTTTTTTTCCCCTGCTTTCTTTTCCAGCTTCTCTATTCTTTCCCTTAGCTCTCTACTCTCCTTCCTCCATATTTTTTCTTTCTCCTCCCACTGTTTCCTCATGCCTTCTACTTCTTCTCTTATCTCCCTTCCCTGCTTCTTTATCTCCTCTTTCAATTCCTCCTTTATCTCCTTATTCACCTCCCTTATCATTTCCCTCATTTCTCTCATCCACCCCTTCCATCTTTCCACTTTCCACTCGCTCGTACCTAATCTCCCTTTCCCTTGTATCCCCTTAGCTTCTCTCCCTTTTTTGTACATGTGTCCTTCTTCCTCCATCTCACTCTCTGCCTCCTCCTCTATCTCTCTTTTCCTCTTCACCCACTCCTCCAAGCTTCCTGTACTCCCTATGCTCCCTATCCTTACTCTCCTTCCCTCCATAACTTTTCCTTCTCCCCCTGTCACTCTATCTCTTCCATCCTTCTTTATCAACCCCCTTTACCTTGCCCTAACCCCCTCTATCCGTTATCACTTTCCTACTTATCGACTCTCCCGCTCTCCTACTTCTCTGCTCTTTCCCTAGGTGTCTCTCTTTCTAATCTCCTTATCTTTCTGTTTTCTCGAATCTTCTGACCTAACCTCTTTCTGTCCTCTTTTCTTTCTTGCTTTGTATCCCTCTTTTCCCACCTCTTCCAGCCCCGCCCTCACTTCTCCACGTACTCCCCCCAATTCCTCTCCCTTTCTCACCCTCACACTCCCTTCCCACCCTTCTCAAACACTCTCTCGTCTTCTTTTCTCTACACACCTAAATCTCACATTCACTCTCACTCACACCGGAAACGGAAGTGTGTGTGTGTGTGTGTGTGTGTGTGTGTGTGTGTGTGTGTGCGTGTGTGCGTGTGTGCGTGCGTGCGTGCGTGCGTGCGTGCGTGCGTGCGTGCGTGCGTGCGTGCGTGTGTGCGTGTGTGCGTGTGTGCCAGGGGGGGCGGGAGGTGGATAATTTTTGTGGAATTGAATTGCGCCCTCGAAACTATTGAGGGTTTATTTGGGACATTTTTGTCGTACAATGCTTATTTTTCGAGATATTTAGTAGTCTCAAGTTAAGAAAACACCCTGTATATATATATATATATATATACAGGGTGACCCATTTTAACTTAGGCAG
>NW_022639639.1:279674-281940 GCF_010583005.1 Odontomachus brunneus
CTATGTTAATTTCATCGTCGAAATAAAGCGAAAAAACGCTCAGAACTTTTTACTTCACCTAATATACAGGGTGACCCATTTTAACTTAGGCAGCCAAATAACTCGAAAAATAAGCACACTACGAAAAAATGTTTAGAATCAAAATTTCGTCATTTCGAGGGGGACGTACAATGACGTTAAAATTAGCCCCCCCACCCCTCCCCCTGGGCGGTAAGGGGGGACCCATTTTTTAAGCGGATGGTGACTGGTGATGAAAAATGGATCACATACGAGAACAACAGCCGAAAAAGATCGTGGTCCAATCGCGGTGAGCCAGCCCAAACGATCGCCAAGCCCGGATTAACGGCCAAGAAGGTTTTGCTGTGTGTTTGGTGGGATTGGAAAGGAATCATCCACTATGAGCTGCTCCCTTCGGGCCAAACACTCAATTCGGACCTCTACTGTCAACAACTGACCAGATTGAAGCAGGCGATCGACCAGAAGCGACCAGAATTGGCCAATAGGAAGAGTGTTGTGTTCCATCAAGACAACGCCAGGCCGCACACATCATTAACGACGCGCCAGAAGCTCCGAGAGCTTGGATGGGAGGTTCTATTGCACCCGCCGTATAGTCCAGACTTGGCACCAAGCGATTATCACCTTTTCAAGCATTTGCAAAATTTTCTTGATGGTACAAAACTGGCCTCAAGAGAGGCTTGTGAAAATGAGCTGGTCAAGTTTTTTACCAATAGGGACGAGGACTTCTTCAATCGCGGAATTATGAAATTGCCTTCAAAATGGACAAAAGTTATCGAACAAAACGGCGCATATTTGATCGAAATCGGATAATCCTAACTATGTTAATTTCATCGTCGAAATAAAGCGAAAAAACGCTCAGAACTTTTTACTTCACCTAATATAACACATTTTTTAATGTTTTGTCATTTATAATCATATTTAATACATATATTCCTTTTTCGTACTTTTGTGTTCATTGTATTTTTGTCCTATAATTTGAACGAAAAAAAAAACAATAATACAAAAAAAACATTGGATGGTCTGGGGATCGAACCCGAGCCAAAAAGATCACACACCGCGCCTTAACCGCCATGGCTACTGAAATGCTTGTGAGTTTCATCACACGTTTGGTCTGTAAAGCGCTTGTAAATTATTTTATTTTTATTTTTACAGGTAGTAGTATCTCTTTGAAAGTGTTACGTTATGAACATATTTATTATTTCGACGTATTTTACAATAATTTTGTTATTCGCTTCCACCGTCATCAATCAAAAGTTCCAAGGCAAGTAGCAACTAAGCAAGATATCAAGATTACATTTTTTTAAAGTTGTATGATTACGACAGGAACACATTGACCGAATTACATCAAAATAATTTCAAATTTTTAAAATCAAATAATATTGTTTAATATCTTATTATATATATGTCGATTCATCACATTATCCTGTATATAAAAATATTGAAATAAGATTACTGAAAAGTGAATACTTTCCGATGCTTTACATTTTCTTAATATTTCATAGTATATAAATTAGGAAATATACAGTAAAAATATTTAGTAAACTTTACATTTCAATGATATTATCTTAATATATAGAATAGCGAGGGAAAGTAGAATAGCGTTAATTTTTTATGACACTAGTGCATTGATATATTTGCAAAATATAATGGATTTTTTCATATACTTTTTTTTCTCACACCCATTCTACTTGTTACTCTATTGTAAAAATATCAAATTGAGACCATTGAAAAGTGAATTTTACGAGATATTTCATATCTTATGCAGAAAAAGTATCCACGCAAAATATAAAATATTTCCACGCAAAATATAAAGTATCCGTTTTGCGATGATCTACCAGTACGTCTTTTTTTAGTGCTTTCATATACAAGATGGTTTGAGGGTAAATGTTTATCTTTACACAGCCAGCTCCAAATGATTTCCGAGTAACCTTGATGTTGACCTTGACCTTCAAGGAGGTCAATGCTATTGACCTTTATCGGCGCTCATTATTTGTTAAAATGTTATTAACAAAAAAGTTTTAGAAGTTGAACGTAATTCTTGCATACAGTGTATATGGAAATATGATATACAATACACGAATATGCGCGAATATTAATAAAAAGGTAACATGCACACACTTTTTCTTAATAATATAACACGGCTATATGGCGGTCGCTTATAGTTTCCGAGATATTAATAAAAAAGATGCCTGTCTCTAGCCGTGTAACGGGGGATTACGTCCCCCAGACCTCGTGCACCGCGGCGGGG
>NW_022639639.1:281950-285377 GCF_010583005.1 Odontomachus brunneus
GGGGGGGGGGGGGGGGCGTATGTTGTACTTAAGTTAAAGAGTGAGAAAAAGTGTGTATTTATAAAACTTCAAATATAACAGGAACACTCGATGGCTCATTATCAAAACGACCAGTCGCGGCTCCAAGCTTAGAGGCACGACCGTCACTTTCTTGACCCGCCGCGCGGAAAGGGGGAGATAGAAGGCGTAGCTCCCGAGAATCGGCCGAAATTGGCAAACTGTTCCGAGCTCTGATTTAGAGCAGTCGGCAAGCAACAGACCCGAGTTCGAGTCCCGGCCTAACCGCGCTCTCGATATTTTTCTCTCTCCGGAACGAAAAAGACGCAGGTCCCGAACGCATGGCGTTCCGCCGCCCAAGAAATCTTTAGGAAAAATCATTAGCTAATTAAAAGCGCAAAAATATCGTGTAAAGATAAATAATAAACGTATCTGGCAGCTCTAATAATGAACTATCGAACAAATAAAATGATATCATTAAGAAGTTAGAACTATTTTCGACGGGAATTTGAGCATCTAAAACTATTTTTCTTAAATACTGCCATTAATTATTTACAATATTATATATGATTGATAACAGAACGCATATGGCCCAGAAACCCCTATGAAAATGGGCGAAATTTTTTCAAAATATTAATAAAAGAAGATTAGTAAATCATGCTAATCTTATGCGTATGATGCTATGGGGACAAGTTCTTCAACGCGAGATCGCTGAAGAACGACTGTCTCTTAGTAGCGATGCTAATTGCTATCTATTGGCCACTATAAATACCGAATAACGATGCGAATGGTGCACGGACAATTGTTTTTCGACATATTGCGAGTGTATCGTACGCGTGTCGCTAAGAAAGTTGCGTCTCAACCATTTTTAGTGAGATCTCGCGCTTACAGAGCTCTACCCACAACATCGCACGCTGTGATTCACTAGTTTTTTTTAATATCTCGAAATTTCATGAAGTTGTTTGCAAACTGCCAGAAGTTTTTGTGCTCAAGTGGATGTGGTCTACTTTCACACGTAGTATTGCATGTCTTGCGTCAAGTACTCTGTATAACTATACACATATTGTTTCTTGTTTGGTGTGATATTAAAAGTTAATAATCATTTAACAATGAACAACATTGTGAATAATTAATAAAATAGTTTACAACCAATAAAACATGTAATTAAATTTTTCTCATCTTATCTTTAAGTTTCTCATACAAAAGCTTTTATTTATTTTTTATCATAACTTAATCTATACAAAATAAAAAAATGTTTTAGATAACAGAAATAACAGGATTTAAGCAAACTATTTAAAAATACCACAAGTAATATTACGTATTACTTCATTTAAAAAAATTAAAGGTTCCTCTTCTGTTCCCCTAAGAGTTCAGTATAGGTACTTTTTCTATAATATAAGAAACCAACAAGTATTAGGTGATTTAAAAATAGTGATACAAAATTCATAGACATATTTTACACTTCAGGACTAACAAAGGAACCGCATGTACCTGATGTCACGGATTTTGATGATGTTTTTTTGGGTTATTCTACAACACTAATGTATATTTTGTGCAAAAGGATTTTTGTCAACACCTTTTCGTTCCGGAGAAAAAAAATTTACGAGCGCCTTAAAGGCTAAGCGTGTGACGAAATTCACAAGCATTTCAGTAGCCGCGGCGATTAAGGCGCGGTATGTGATCTTTTTGGCTCAGGTTCAATCCCCGGGCCATCCGATTTTTTTTCGTTTCATTGTCGTTTTTCACTCAAATTGTAAGACAAGGATACAATGAACCCAAAAATATAAGAAAAGAATATATTAAACATAATTATAAATGACAAAATATTAAAATATTAAAAATATTAAAAAATGTATTATATAAAATTATATTAAACCGATAACACATCTGATTTCTCGCACCCCGCGTTTAAACTCAATCATTTAAACAATGTAATAACCGGTACTCAACCTGTAATAAATCTACCATTTTTAGATGTAATTTAAATATATTACTAAATAAACAAATCGTTAACATTCAAATTATTAGAAATATTTTTTACACATGTGCGCAAGCCAAACTAGAATATTTCATGTACCCGTTCCGATATTCAGGTCCATCTAAATAAAGACAACCGTTGCAGGATTTAAAACTATCTTGGGTCATTCTTTTCCTGTGGAAATTACGTTGGAAATTTATAAAATAAAACAAACACTATATAAAATTTCAGAGGATGGAAAAACAGTGTCAAATATAAGTGAAACATAAGATAACATAATTTTAATTTTAACATAATTTCATATAACACAATTTTTTAATGTTTTGTCATTTATAATCATGTTTAATATATTTAGATTTGGTTTCCGGGTTTGAGCCGCGTGGATTCATCTTTGTTTGATTTCGAACGTTTGTTTTGCGAACATTTCAGTCCGCTTCATCAAGGAGGAACGACCCGATTTTAATATATTTCTTTTTCGTACTTTTGGGTTCATTGTATCCTTGTTTTATAATTTGACTGAAGAAAACAAAAATAAAACGAAAACAAAATAGGATGGCCCGGGGATTAAACCTGAGTCAAAAAGATCACACATCGTGCCTTAAGGCTCCTGACCCTGAAGCCGAGAACTCCAAATCGATCGCATAGCCATAGTTAGCAGTGGTGAGAATCAGAACCTTGTCCAATGTCCCGATTGCGATAGGGTTCTGTTCTGTGCTACAACTGGTATGAGTTAGACAAAGACGGACAGCGAATCTCTATCTGTCCTTGTCTCACTACCAGCGAGATGACAATCGCAGCGGCAGGCACACAGCAGTGATAAAAACTTTGGTCCGCTAGTAGCATCAGCACGGGAGGGGATACGCACACACTCACGCGACCGTGTCCGTAAGGTTTATGGATACGGTCGCGTAAGTGGCAGTGTGCACAGTTTTACTCCGCTTACAGCATGACGTAGGCCACGCACACAGCGAGCGACCGAGTCCGTGAGCGGCGGCTCGACAGCGGCGCGCAGGAGGAGATACGCGTATACGGCTGCTTGCCGTGTACGCGCTTCGACCGAGCTATAATATATGTCGGTCGCGTACACTATAGCTATCGTTCGGGGAAGAAAGAGGCAGCAAATGCATGCTCGGAAAAGAGAGAGCAGACGGCCGGCGTGAAACTTATGCTTATGCTGTTTGTCGTTTCTCGCCGTGCGCGCACTTCCTTCTCGCACCTATTAATTATACAAATATTTAAATTACATACAAATGTGTTAAATATTAAACATCAAAATATTAAGAATAATAAAAAGATAAATGCATCCGCTTTTCATAGATCATTAATATAGATTATTAATGATCAGATCCAAGCCGATGTTAATAAATATATCTATCCATATAGTTCGTCCTATACTTTCCAACAAATTTATTCGTTAATAATTTGAATTGCACAATAATTATTGCGAAAATT
>NW_022639639.1:287047-290731 GCF_010583005.1 Odontomachus brunneus
TATTTATTAACATCGGCTTGGATCTGATCATTAATAATCTATATTAATGATCTATGAAAAGCGGATGCATTTATCTTTTTATTATTCTTAATATTTTGATGTTTAATATTTAACACATTTGTATGTAATTTAAATATTTGTATAATTAATAGGTGCGAGAAGGAAGTGCGCGCACGGCGAGAAACGACAAACAGCATAAGCATAAGTTTCACGCCGGCCGTCTGCTCTCTCTTTTCCGAGCATGCATTTGCTGCCTCTTTCTTCCCCGAACGATAGCTATAGTGTACGCGACCGACATATATTATAGCTCGGTCGAAGCGCGTACACGGCAAGCAGCCGTATACGCGTATCCCCTCCTGCGCGCCGCTGTCGAGCCGCCGCTCACGGACTCGGTCGCTCGCTGTGTGCGTGGCCTACGTCATGCTGTAAGCGGAGTAAAACTGTGCACACTGGTAAGTGGTGCGTATTCCCTTCCGTACTGATGCGTGCTGCTCGCGTACCAAAGTTTCTATCACTGTATAGAAGTAAAAAATGCGACTGTCGGCCTTATCTGGATTTTCAGGGTCGATTGATTTTCCGAATAAAAAATGTAAAATTTAAGAAAAATAATAAAAAATCTGATGACAGTTTTTTAACATAAGAAAAATAATAAAAAACCTGATGACAGTTTTTTAATATAATGACTATCACGCGCGTAATTTGCAACAAGTCCGATAAAAATTTATGCAGGCAATAAAATGTCAACATCTTTTCTGCAAAAAGTTTTTTTTCGTCCAAAAATGTTACATTTGATACAGTCACACGCAAGTAAAATGACTTTGTATGGTATTGAAATGTTATTTGCATAATATAAGAGTATATTATAAATATGGGTATCATTCATCAAAATCGTCAGAAGTCATTGAAAGTAAAAATGTCTATTCGAATGATCAGGTAAAGCATCTAACAACACGGCTTTGTTATGGCAAGTTAGCGACGAACGTCACACTGATAATTCTTGCGTGCCATTTATAAATAAAAAGATATTTATAACAAACAGCACTTGAAATCGCTGAAGTACACTTACCAGTAAGCAATCTGCGCGCAGACTGACGTCAGACGCGACAGGATCTATCGAATTCGAGCAGGATCTGTCGACAGATCCATAGATATCTGCGTCCCCAATCTGCCGTCAGACTGTTGACAGGGTCTGCGAATAGACTCTGACGACAAACTGGCGGCAGATTGCGCGCAGAGCCTGTCGACAGACTCTGACGGCAAATTGGCGGCAGATTGCGCGCAGATCCTGTCGTTTCGTAGGTTCTTCAATTAAATTTTTGGTAGAAAATTTTCTCATAATTTTTCATAATTACTCATAGAATAAGCGCTTTCTCATAAATACTCGTAAAATACAATGAAAAAAAAGTTTTTCTATATTATTTTTTCATAATTTTTAAGATTTTCTCTGGTGAGATTCGAACTTTAACCGAAGACATCTTTTGGATAATCATCCGTCGCTTTAGACACTACGCCAATTCCTCACTTGATAAAAAGTGTTTTATATTGCCCACTTAAAGTTTAAAGAAGAAAAATCTTAGAGTTTGTTCGCCTTTTAAACCGCAAAATATAGACGAAACCGTTTAGCATATAAATAATGTAAGAGATACCGGCACGATAATTCGAAATTAATTTTCTACCAAGGACTGTATAGAAAATTACTGCAATAAAACAGCAGATAATGATATTTTTGTCATCACGATAATTGATGTCATCACATTAATAACATTATGTTAATAAAATACTGTACTTTTATATGTGCGAATTAATTTGGTCGATCGTCCCGTTCAGATTGTATTAAGTTTGGTCCTTGGTAGAATTAAATAACCTATCTAGGAAACAGAATTTGCGCGCAATCTGCCGTCAGTCTGTCGTCAGAGTCTGTCGACAGACTCTGCGCGTAGTCTGTCACCAATCTGTTGTCAGAGACTACTAAAACAGTTTCTGTATGCAGTCTGTTGCCATTCTGTCAACAGACACTGTTGACAGACTCTGCGTAAAATCTGCTCGCACAGGTTTGGCTATCTGGGTACAAAGCTGTAAAATAAGTCGTGCAATGAGGCCTATTCACGCAAGAAAACGCGTGAGTTAGATAAAGACGGATAATCTCTTCTCGTCTCCACAGACACTTTTTTTACGAGAGTAGACTTCATTTCACGGCTTATTTCACGGTTTTATATAGTCTGTCCTGGGGAAAAGTGAGAAATCAGAAGTTTTTACAAGTGCATTTAAGCGATTTCAAGTGCTATTTGTTATAATTATTTTTTTATTTATAAATAGCATGCAAGAATTGTCAGTGTGGCGTTCGTCGCTGACTCGCGCCTGTCAGCTTACCTGTGGTGAGACAAGGAGAGATTATCCATTTTTGTCTGTCTCACGCACTTTCTAGCGTGAATAGACCTCATTTCATGACTTATTTTCTGGCTCTGCATAGTCTGTCCAGGGAAAATATGAGAACTCGGAACTTTTTACAAGTGTATTTAAACGATTTCAAGTGCTGTTTGTTAGAAATATCTTTTTATTTATAAATGGCACGCAAGAATTGTCAATGTGCCGTTTGTCGCTAACTCGTGTCTGTCAGCTTGTCTGTGGTAAGACAAGGAAAGATTGTCCGTTTTTGTCTAACTAACGCCACACGCGACACACAGTACAGAAAGAAACCTATTACCGACATATGACGTGCAGCGCCTTCATACAGCAAAACTGAACTCAATAGCGTGAGAAAATGACATACAGGGTTGACAAAAAGTCTGGAAACAGTCAAATATCTCGAAAAGGATCAACTGTAGCGAAAAATATGTAAGTAACAAAGTTGTAGGGCTTAATAAAATGTACCTAATGATGGCTAAAAATTTTACTTTGGGTGGAGAACGAAGGTCATACAAAGGTTAAATTGAATTTTTTAAATTGGACCCCCCACGTTTTATTACATATTCTTGTAACTTATTTCAAGGGCTTTCCAAAAACCTATAATAAAGTATTTTTTTATTAGGCATATTTAGAGGCTTGAAAGGATTTTGGTCTTTAACTGTTTCTGTTTCGTAAAAACGTATCACTTCTGAACGGTGGATTTAGAAATAAAATTGCGATCAGGATATGAATGTGTAGATCAGTTACTTCTTCGTATGATCTAATATGGTCTCCAAATTTTCGATAAACAGCATTATCTTTTCTTTATCGGTTAACATTTTTAAAAAAGAAATTTGAAATTTTAGTTGGAAAAAGAAAGGGAAAAGACAAAGAGTAAGATGCGAGAGAGCACGACTCGTTTTTAAAATACAAAGATCGAGAAGCGTTATCGTGAAGCGCGGGTATGCGCGAGTTTTGACTGAGTACGTGTGATATTACGTCGTAAATGAATAACCGCGTTTGATGAGAGCGAATGAACAATTAAGCCAGTCATATCGTCTAGCTCGAGACACGAAAAACAAAGTTATTTTTGTTTTTCTCCTGTGTTTATGTTTTTTAGGCTCCCAGCCTAGTTGTTCATTCGCTCGCATCGAACGCGATTATTCATTCACGACGTAATATCACACGTACTCAGTCAAAACTCGCGCATACCCGCGCTTCACGATAACGCTTCTCGATCTTTGTATTTTAAAAACGAGTCGTGCTCTCTCGCATCTTACTCTTTGTCTTTTCCCTTTC
>NW_022639639.1:290741-297773 GCF_010583005.1 Odontomachus brunneus
CCAAAGTAAAATTTTTAACCATCATTAGGTATATTTTATTAAGCCCTACAACTTTGTTACTTACATATTTTTCGCTACAGTTGATCCTTTTCGAGATATTTGACCGTTTCCGGACTTTTGGCCAACCCTGTATACTTGGCGTAACTGTTGTTGACAGCCAAATTTTTTTTTGCGAAATGCGGTTATATTATTTGCTCTAGTGGACTTTTGTGACATTACACATATTGTGCGAACCTGTAAAATATTCCGAGTTCTCGGCTTTTCATGAAATACAATACGTGAAACATAAGTTACACTCGTTTGATCAGCTGTTAGACCACACGTTTTCTCGCCGTGAACAAGCCTCATTTCACTGCTTATTTTATGACTTTGTATGGAATGCCTAAGGAAAAGGTGAGAACGCGGAACTTTTTACAAGTATGTTGAAGTGATTTCGAGTGATGTTTGTCAAGAATATCTTTTTATTTAGATATGGCACGCAAGAATTCTTTACGTGCCGTTTCTTGTTTCTGACGTCATAAAATCAATATGGCCGCGGCGAGAGGCCAGGAGCCTTAACCGCGGCTATTGAAATGCTTGTAAATTTTATCACGCTTGGCCTATAAGGGGCTCATAAATTTTTTTCTCCGAAACGAAAAGGTGTTGATAAAAATCCTGTTGCACAGAATGTACATTAGTGTTGTAGAATAACTAAAAAAAATATCATCAAAATCCGTGATATCAGGTACGTGCGATCCTCTTGTAAGATAATAATCCTAACAAACATATGTCCGTAAGTCTTTCTGAAATATAATCCTTCTAAGCAGCATTCTAAACGCGCGCGCATCTGCGCGCCTGTGTATGTGTGTATGTGAGTGTGCGCGCGTGCGCATGTGTATGCGCGTGTGTGTTCAAAGAATTTCTGGTAGACGTAGAAACTATTAAAATACATATAGTTATACTGCAATTCTATACAAAATCGTAAAGCTCATAACTTATTCTCGTAAGACTCATAAGAACTTATGAGTAGACGATTGATACGTAACTTACGACTTCACGATTTTACGATTTACTTGTATATTTGCTTAGAATTGCAGCATTAGTTTTAAAATCGTTTGAATACTTTTCTCAATGCAGCTTAGAATGTGGCTAATAATCTAAGAACTTGTTTTTTATTCATTCTCAGAAGTTTTCTCATTAAACTATCGGTTGCATTTCGAACTACATCCAAAAAAAGTGTTCAAAATGTCTTAAAATCAAGTATATATCGTTCAAACATATGCATTAATCACATAAACCTTTCACTGATGTACGTTCATAAAAAATCCCACCATGCTACGGTTTCACAAAACATTTTTGTACACTTCTTTTGGCGAAGTTATTATTAACTTGCATACAAATAAGAAAAAATAATTATTAATAACGCGAAAATATATATGTTGATTTCAACTTGACTAAAGTGAGTACTTGACGACAATCGATCATAATTGACGCTCGTACCAAAGAGGTTAGACATTAAATGTTTGATAATAAATATATCTGTCGAATATTACATATATAACATATGCATGAATTATAGATAGCTAAGCTAGAAACACACGATACACAATTTCATGTCTTTTGACATGTATATTGATCTGTAACTTATAAGAGGAGGATACTGCTGTTTCTCCATCAATTGCGTACGATTGTATACAACAAAAATGAGCGGATACGTAGACTTTTATTCGAATGCGCCTTGCTAATAGCATTTTTTCATACTTGAAAATGCAGGTATTCTATAGTGTGTACCATATAAATCAAAACAAAATTATCGTATTCAATAGTACCGTATAGCATAGCAAATAGAGCGCCTGGTTAGTAATACGGCGTTCCTACATTCGATCCCTCGGTTTCAATTTTTACAACCTATATTTATTATGTTAATGTTTATAAGGTAGAATATTACATATTCTTATTTATACATAAAACAATACTTTCTCACAAAAATGTGACGAACTAAGTACGAATACATGTAAGGGCTTTTTTTGAAATTTAATAGAAAAGATGTTAGTCTTTACTTATTGTTAATATTTTCTTACAATGGACTCTTATTGAGATAGAGTTTTCTAACAGAAATGTATGAAAACATATTTTTTACAGCATCGAAGTTCGAAATTTATTATCATCTAACGAATTGTAATATTATACAGAAGACGTAAAAAAATAATAGTAAATAAAAATAATAAAATATTTATATGTTTGTATTAAATAATATATTATATATGTATTCGTATATCAATTAATTATATTCATATAAAAAAGTATTGTTTTAATGTATAAATAAAAATATGTATTGACCTTTATACATTAACATATATAATAAATATAATTTATAAGAAAGAATGGAAACCGGATCGAACGTGGGAACGCAGTATTACTAGCTTTACCCACTGTTATGCACTGCTGTTTAATACAATAATTTTATTCGACTTATATAATATATTATAGAATATCTATAATTTTAAGTATAAAAAAATGCTGTTAACAAGGCGCATTCGTATAAAAGTTCATACACATATTTGCTTATTTGCGATACTTTTATCGTACACAATTAGATCAAAATTGGTGGAAAGTATCAGCGGTATCTTCTTCTTGTCAGTTTACGGGATAGATCTTCCAATGTACAATAGTGATCTATGTAATTAACTGAACTGCTTGTCAGCATGTAAGAAAACATGAAATCATACATCGCGTGATTTCATTACTAAATAGAGATATTAATACCGAGCTATAACTTAAGAAAAGAAACAAAAAGAAAAACAGATGAAAGCATGCAAATGTTAATTAGTGTACTGTGTGTATTGTATAGATATATGAACAGAACATATTTTATTAATACCGTGTTGCGTCCGCATTCGCACTCGTAAATTGATTGGCTTGAATGAATTAATAGATCGGTTCGATACGTCAAGATCATAGAAGAAATATTCTCTGATAATGAATAATAAACAGAAGAAGAGAAGAGACACACACACACGGGCGAGCAAATAAAGCATGCAACTAAAATAATAAGATTTAATAGCGAACAATAGAGGGAATTTGTAAATAGTAACATTAAACGTTCCCCTTTTAATAAACATTATTCTCTGACTTATGCGATCGCGAGTGTCGTGCACTATCAAGAATTCGAACGCGTGCGAAAGTGCTAGCGCAATGGTAAACATTATAATGAACGCATAAATTAAAATGAATGCATTTCAAATTATAATGAAAGCATAAATAATAACTACAACAAACAAAGTAATAACAACATTTCAGTGTACGTTACAAATTACATAAAATGGAAGCATTTCAAATTATAATAAAAATATAAATATTAGCTACAATAAGCAAAGTAATAACAACGTAAACTTCAGTATATGTTACGAATTACAAACCATATAATCTTAAAAAATATATATTTATCAATAAGTATTCCTTATGATATCAAGTCATATGATAACAATCACGTGATAAGATAACAACACACTGATAAGATAATAAACACATTTGTGATTTATAACTCATAACATACAAGTCTACTAAGAAATTATATATGAATTACATCAATAAATATTAGTATTTCAGTAGATATAGTTTGTATAAATTTTAACAGTTTCAAAATATTACACATCGTTTAAAACAATTATAACGTAACGTTGTATTTCAAAAATTATGAATAATTAAGTATGAATAAAAGTAACATCTTATGGTCTTTTGACACAACAAAGTACTTGAAAAACATAAGAAATATAATAATAAAATATTGTAGAATAGAAATATATAAAAAAAAATAAAATATATGAAGTTTTGAATATTAAAAAATATATTTTATAGAAAATCATTAGTATATTATCTTTTATGAAAGATGCATATAACAATTTTATTTGATATATAATGCATCAACTGAAATACTATATTATGGAAAGTAATATTTTTGTACTAACCCAGTGTTGTTGTGCATCTAGCTGTTCTAGAGTCAAGCCAAGAGAGTCCTATGAGCAGTATAAAAATATCACCAAATAGATACCAGCAACCATAAGTCACATTAATGAATTGATATCATTAAGCATGAATTGACATCATTAAGCAAGTGTTTTATTCTACCATCACCATGAATAAATTTATATGTTTGATAAAGTTGATATAAGAGGACGCGAACTTTTTGAATTATTTAATTAAAAATAATAAATAACTGCATGTTCATAAAAATTAATTGAATATGAATTATGTAATACTCATAAAATGTAAACAATTTTTTTTAGTGGTTCCGAGAATAATATATACTATAAATTTTCAATACAATATATGATGTAAATATCATTATTTATTAGAATAAAAACATATTTCAAGTTTTAAGATTTTTTATATATTATTTGGATTTTACTATCTAATATATATACGCACCCACACACGCACATACGTATGCACACACATACGCACACACACTAGCTATCTAATTGTGTGTGTATGTGCGCGCGCATGTGTGTGGTATGTATAGACATATATCCATACAGGTATGTCCACTTTTCTCCGTAAAAGGAGGACGAATTGAGATAAATTAAAGAAGATTTGTGTATTATCGCGCACAATCATATAACAATTTTCTTTCATTGATAACTGAAAATTTAATGTGGTTATTTGCAAAATGATAAAGGACTTTTTTGTTCAGTTTGACCTAATGTACAAGCACACTACAGCATACATCGCTACTCCAGCTTATCTACCACATAGCGCATATCATTCACTACTCTTCTTTAATTAATATCTCGGCTATTATTGCAAATATCGCAAAACGCTATAGGACTTTTATGTTTACGTCAATCCGTTCTACGTCTCCACAAAAATTGCGGAGGAGAATTTGGAACTTCCTGTATATGTATATAGGATAGCCCATATAACTCTTCACAGCTCGATACCTCAGAATGAAAAAAGATATGAAAAAGTTTTTCCAACAAAAGTTGTAGGATATCGGAAGAAAAAAAAGAGTAATATTTATTTGACCTTGGAATGATTTTGAAAAGCGTTGTTCAGATCAACTTTGATTTTTTAAATGGAATTATAAGGTTTTTTCGATATAAACCAATTCCTCTAGTGATTTTGCGTACAAAAGTACTGGAATAAAATTACCAAAAAGTGAATGCTTTCTGCGTTATTTTATATTTTTATTCTGTTACTTTCAATACAAGATATAAAATATTTTGTAAATTACTTTCTTATCTAATATTTTGTAAAAACTTTCTGATCACTTCATCTTAATATTTTTGTACGTAGCCGGTAACATAGCATATGACCGGTAAAATCAGTTACTGTAAAAAAAAACACACAGGAACTTTAAATAAAATTTTGTGCATTTTAAAAATTTGTTGCACTAGTGTACAAAGATTAATATCATTAACCAATTTTTCTCGTTATTTTACGTAAAAAAAGTATTGAGATGAGGTGGCCGAAAAATGAGTAATTTACGAAATATCTTATATCTTGTATTGAACAATGGTAGAATAAAATGTAAAATATCTCGGAAAGCATTCAATTTTCGATGATTTTATTCCAATACGCAGATTTTATCCCATTTCATATCAAGAGACGTGGTAGCGTCTCGCGCCAAGTGAACGTGCGAAGCAAGGAATCGCGTGAGACCGGCCGCGTATAACTTACCAACTAGTTCAGCGCAGGCAAGATTTCTCGTTTGGCTATAACGACTAATCGGACGAATTTCTGGATAGGCTCCATCAATTCCTTGGGTTCGATTTGCTTAATAAATCTATCTTTATATTTGTTCTACATATTTGTCCTACATGTTCATGAGAGAAGATATTTTAGTGGAAAGTCCGAAATAGCAAAATTTTACGATCAAATTTTACGATAAAATTAAAAGTCACACAAAAAATACTTGGCATGCCCGGGTATAAAAATAATTTAAATATATTTTCTAAATAGTATTTTGTATATCAATTTGTAAAATTCAATGTACCTTATTGCGACACGGGCACGCCAAGTGTTTTTTGTGTAACTCTTAATTTTATTTTATCTTAATTTGTACATGGTTACCAATAAAAAGAAGTCAATAGTTACCACATACACAAAACATGTAAGTAAACATGTAAGTAAACATATGAGTAAACATACACAAAACTATTATAGACGCAATGGTATTTTCGCTTTACCTAATTATCTTTTAACATCCCTTTTGTAGAAAATAGAAATTTAAATAATATTATGTTTTAAGATTTATGTCTTTAGACTTATGTTTTCTGAAAGTATGTATATGAAATATTTCATATATGAACATATTTGCTTTTATATAATTCTATTCATGTAAAAAAACGCGTGAATTATTTTCACTTGGCCTAACTACCTGATATGACGTTTTTTGTAAAAAATAGAAGTTTAAACAACAATATTTCTTATTAACATTTTTAAGTGTGTTATTTTACAAATTAAATATTTTTTTATAGAAACATTAATTTTTGTATAATTCCATTCGATGAGAGAATCGATTTATGCCGAAAAAAACCATATAATTCCATTTAAAAAATTAAAGTTGATAGAAATTTTCAACGTCATTCTAAGGTCAAATAAATGTCATTATTTTTTTCCCTCGATATCCCACAGTTTTTTTTGTTGGAAACTTTTTCATATCTTTCTTAATTTTCGAGATTTACTTTCCAAGCTGTAATGAGTTGTGTATGCGTGTGTGCGTCTTTGAGTATGGGGGTATAGGTACGTGGCCGTATGCGAGTGCGCGTGTACATGTATAAGAGAGAAAAATATTAGGTGAAGTAAAAAGTTCTGAGCGTTTTCCGCTAAATGTCTTTAGTGAGCCATATCTCACGATGTATACATCGCATCGGGTCATACTATACGGCGATTTAAAGGTGACATTACGCTTCAAAAAAAGTTCTGTGACAGTTTTGTGTTTGGTCAAGCCAGTTGTGTGTTACAGCATTCCAAAATGGAGGTAAAAAAAGAGAAAATTCGATACATTCTTCAGTACCACTACGACCAAGGTGAAAAGGCGGAGCAGGCGGC
>NW_022639639.1:305063-323309 GCF_010583005.1 Odontomachus brunneus
GGAGGTTCTATTGCACCCGCCGTATAGTCCAGACTTGGCACCAAGCGATTATCACCTTTTCAAGCATTTGCAAAATTTTCTTGATGGTACAAAACTGGCCTCAAGAGAGGCTTGTGAAAATGAGCTGGTCAAGTTTTTTACCAATAGGGACGAGGACTTCTTCAATCGCGGAATTATGAAATTGCCTTCAAAATGGACAAAAGTTATCGAACAAAACGGCGCATATTTGATCGAAATCGGATAATCCTAACTATGTTAATTTCATCGTCGAAATAAAGCGAAAAAACGCTCAGAACTTTTTACTTCACCTAATACTAAAATTATTAAATTTTAATGAGCTTATATACTGCTATTATATCAACAATTTAAAATACTTTTTTAAAATAGTAAATCTTACTTAATTTACAATTAAAAATTTCACAATTATCTTATAAGATTCTATGCAAAACAATATTATATCTCAACATATAATACATATTTGCATATGTTATTAAATAAATACCTTCTTTCACCACATGCAATAGAGAACATAATATGAATAATATTACACACATTATAAATATTATATTTCACTACTTTATAAATTTATTGTATATATATTAAGTGAATATTTTAATAATTGTTTATTATAAACAACGTTCTTACATATGAACTTATAATTTAGAAAGTACATAAAATTAAATTTTACTGAATGATTTATTTAATAAAATATTGATATTGGAATCTCTTTGTATATATATACAATTGTTTACTCCTTTGTTAAATACTTACCTGTAATAATGCCGGACCCACCACCGGTACCAGAAAACCTTGATACAAAAATTCAAGTAACTGTTTCTGTATCATCGGATGCGCCACTTGTGCGACGGCATTACAAAATTCCAAAGAATTCATAAGTTGCATAAGCGCAGATAAATCATTCACATCGTCTGGCGTCAATTGATGCCAATCATCTGTCTCAATATCAAGTTTTCGTGGAAGTAAAGAATAAAGGCCGCTTAAGCCTGTAGCTAATACCTAAGTAAATATAAATAAAACCATTTATATTCTTGCCACATTACATGAACACTTAGCATTTTTACAAATATATTTAATTCAGCTCAACAAAGTGAGACTATATTACTTACAGGACATATATTAGAATGATCGGCGATGTACAATCCAATTTCGTCATTTTTCTTTGAAAGCGACATGCATAATAACATAGCATCGCGCGCTTGCTGACCAACACCATCTTCTCGATGAACATGATCAATCAATAGACTAAATATAATGAATCTGAAAGTAAACATTATATAATATTTGGTAGTTTATCTCTTTATTTCCAGTAAAGAGATTATTATACACTTATGTAGAATATCTATTTTGTATTAATAAATAATTTCTTACTTGTTTTTCCCGATTGCAGTAGGATGAAAAAACAAATCAAGCAAAGCCATATTTTGCATTAAGGCTACACATAACTGATTTAACAATACTACTAATTTTTTTTCTACTTCTAATGGCATAATGTCATTTGCACATTTTTCTAATAACCGTAGAAGTGGTCTCGTAACTGGTTCATGTGCAAGAAGAGTACCGCTATGCGAAACTAGTAATTCGTAAAGCTTTATTTGCTCCAATCTTACAGCATTATTGAATCTGCAATAGAAATTATTTAGTTTTACAACAAAAATTGCTTTTAGGATATACTAGTAAAATTATAAATCGTCTTAAAACTATTTATGATACAAATTAATGTTAAAAGAATGAAACTGCACCTTCCTGTATGTAAACTCCAATCATAAAGTTTAACAAGTAAATTTTCACTTAACAAATGTTCTAAACATGGAGAATGCGTTGCGGTACTACTTTGTCGATAATGATTGTGTGAATTCAAATCTCGTAATTCTAGCATTAACAATGTCACCATTTGATCAATATGATTAACAACTCCAAGTACATCATCTTGACTAGGTATCCCTTTAGGAGGCTGAAAAATGCATATTTATAATTTAAACATGACTTATTTGTTTCATTAAAAATAAATTCAGCTTGCTTAGATTTTTATAAGTTAAAAACCTTTGTATGATTATAATAAATATTTAATAACATGGCCATCTGCCGTTATATATCTGTATATTAGGTCAACTGAACAAAAGTCTTCTACTATTTTGCATATGATCACATAGATTTTTAGATATTAATTAAAGAAAATTTGTACATTATCGCGCAAAATCATGTAACAATTTTTTTTCGTTAATAACTAAAAATCTACGTGATTATTTGAAAAATAATAATGGATTTTTTTGCTCAATTTGACTTAACTCATTATAACCCATAGCTAACCTAGCAAAAATATTATCGAGATAACATATAGAATCTTATAGTATCGTAAAAAGAATAATTTCTCAATAAAAAAGTTAAAAAAAAATCGTTTACGACAAAATTGTTTAACCTGTCCGGGACCGGAAGCCTAATTTTAGGTTTTTGGCGATTCTAACTAATTTTATTGTATTTATGTATTTATTTATGTATATTTATGTATTTGTATTTACTGTATTTACTTAACAGTAAAAAAATTTCCTTAAAAATTATTTTCTATCTCAAACTTCGATATCTGCTAGCGCACCGACAAACGCTTTGTAGTGACTACACACAACTAAACAAAACACAAAGATGCATTTTCAGCAATGGCACTGTAAATAAGACCTCGTGAAGATAATATTTTTTTCCCGATAGTGTAAAATAGTGAGTGACGTTGCAATTTTTGCAACTACGCGTCACAAGCGAATACGATTAGCAAAACATCGAATTAGTTCTTAGATTTTGGGAGAATATGCGGCCGCGAAGATCAATGTCGCGTGTTTATGTTTCCGATAGCGGTGCGATCGCGTGTCGCGCCATAGGTGTAGCTATAATTATGTTTTATACATACTTTTCAACACATTTTTATTACAAATGACGTTAAACAACGTTTAACAATAAACAATAATATAAAGTTCAAATACAGCAAAAAATAACTCATTTTTTTCCGGACCGGAAGCCTAATATTAGGCGCTGCAGCGGCGCCATCGTTTTCGTAACTCAACCCACTGACAAGGACAAAAATGTTCTAGCACTAAAACTAAAAATATTGTCCAAAAAACGGCCGGTCCTGTACAGGTTAAACAATAAAGTTGCAAAATGATTTTTCGTAAAATCTAATAGCATCACTCGATTCTACAAAAAAAAATTACACACCACACACACATACACGCGCATACATGTAGATACATCAGAAATATATTTTCTATATGTATCAAAATTAAAATAATCTGTGGCTTAATTTTTTGTAAATAATTATCATACCTCACACAGCACGTAATATTGCAGAAATATTGCAGTGATATTACAATATAGTGGTAATATTACATATCACAGTGAAATATTACAGAAATATTATTGAAATATTGCACCTTTACATATGTCATTGAAATATTACAGAAATATTACTGCAGTATTACATACTTATATCATTGAAATATTACATATTTATATCATTGAAATATTACACTTATATATTTGCAATATTATAGTTAAATTATAGCAATATATCATATTCTAAATAGAATGGTGACATATCAATTGACATATCAATTTCTTTGACATTATAGACATCATTAAAACGTTATTACGGCGTCATTTGAAGTCACCTTCCCTTACAGAAATAGTATTTTTTAAAAGTTTCTTTTAAAATTTAGTATTTCGATTTGTTTAATTTAGATTTTCTTGGATTTTTAAATTTTTTTTTTGTTTGGATTAATCATTATAACATTTTGTTAAAAATCTAAAAGTAATTATTACTGGTTCACTGCATTACATCAATATTTATCGCATATCGAATGTTGTTGCATTGTTTCAATATCTATCAGTAAATTATCCAACAAACACTAAGTAAAAATTATATAATTATTATTTGATGTTTGCTAAGTATATTAAAATGTACACTATAAGGATACATTATATAAGCATGAATTGTAAGAACATCGTTGGAGTCATCAGAGTCAGTCACCGCGTGCGCGCTCGGTCGTCAGGTTAAGCAACAGTTTAATGCGGTCAGGACATGGATGGGTCACCATTGGTATACTGCTTGGGGTCGAAATTATCGTTGGAGGATTTCACGAAAGTTTTGGAGTGTATTTGACAACCTTCGATACGTAATAGTTTATGAAACATAAGAAAACTAGGAATATATAAGTATATTTTTTTAAATATTATGATTTTCTCACAGTAATATCATTGTGATTTCACCATTATATTACTGTGATGCATTTGCCGCGGACATTTTAATATTACTGTGATATCTTAGTAATATTCGAATGATCGAAGGTTGTCAAATACACTCCAAACTTTCGTGAAATCCTCCTGCGATAATTTCGATCCCAAGCAATATAATCACTGGCCACCCATCCATGTCCTGACCGCATTAAACTGTTGCTTAACCACCTGACGATCGAGCGCCCACGCGGTGACTCTGATGACTCCAACGATGTTCTTACAATTCATGCTTATATAATGTATCTTTATAGTGTTCACAGTACATTATAATATACTTAGCAAACATCAAATAATAATTATATAATTTTTACTTAGTGTTTGTTGGATAATTTACTGATAGATATTGAAACAATGCAACAACATTCGATATGCGATAAATATTGATGTAATGCAGTGAACCAGTAATAATTACTTTTAGATTTTTAACAAAATGTTATAATGATTAATCCAAACAAAAAAAAATTTAAAAATCCAAGAAAATCTAAATTAAACAAATCGAAATACTAAATTTTAAAAGAAACTTTTAAAAAATACTATTTCTGTAAGGGAAGGTGACTTCAAATGACGCCGTAATAACGTTTTAATGATGTCTATAATGTCAAAGAAATTGATATGTCAATTGATATGTCACCATTCTATTTAGAATATGATATATTGCTATAATTTAACTATAATATTGCAAATATATAAGTGTAATATTTCAATGATATAAATATGTAATATTTCAATGATATAAGTATGTAATACTGCAGTAATATTTCTGTAATATTTCAATGACATATGTAAAGGTGCAATATTTCAATAATATTTCTGTAATATTTCACTGTGATATGTAATATTACCACTATATTGCAATATCACTGCAATATTTCTGCAATATTACGTGCTGTGTGGGATATATGTACCCAGATAGCCAAATCTGCTCGAGCAAATTTTTCCCAACAAATTTTGCTGCCAAAATGTCATCAAATTGGACACAATATCTGCTAAATCAAAGGTTGTTAGCAAATTGGCGCCAAATACCGAGCAAGGTTTATGCGGCGCAGTTTGACGTCAAACTGATGCCAAATACCGAACAAAGCTTGATGAAATCTAACGCCAAATTGACGCCAAATACCGACCAAGGTTTGTGCGGCGCAGTTTGGCGCCAAACTTTGCTCGGTATTTGGCGACAATTTGGGGTCAGATTTTGTCACCAAGCTTTGCTAACAAAACCTAAGCATATTGCGGATGGAATAATAGATGGTATTGGATTTGCCGTCAAGTTTTGGTCATATTTGGTATCAATTTGGCGGCAATTTGGTACTAAATTGTTTGCTGGGTACATTCGTTTGTAAAACAGTATTATGTTTTTTTCAATTTAATATATAGCTGTCATCCAATAGAATACTTTTGAATAATTCTGGTACGATAAATTTTCTTATTGAATGCATCTCAAATATGTTATAAAATGCATCAAATAAAAAATAATCAAACTGTTCTGCAAATATACACATATTTATTATATATTTGTTTAAATATGTAAAATATCTACAATATGGCAGAATTTTTATATTTAGTTTTAATATTTATATCTACATATAATACTACACCATAATAAATTAAATATCATAAATATAATATTTTAGTACAATTAAAACACAAATTAGTCTATATTTCAGAATTCATAACAAATTTTTCAGTAAACATTTACAAACAATAATATTATATCAATACTATAATTTTCCACTCAATGTATATAATTGTTATATACAGGGTGTCTCACACTCTCCTCCAAGCATTTTGTGGGGACATAAAATGGGTTGATGTGAACATAAAAATCCTATACGTTTTGTAAAATTCGCAATAATAGTCGAGATATTAATTAAAAAGATTAAGGAAAAACGCACGCTGAATAGTAGAGAACGGATCGCTCGAGTTACAGCGCGGCCCAGTAATAAAGCTCGCGGATGTCGCGCGCGGTAATTGGAAGACAATGCACCATTGCCTATACTTATACCGCTGCGCTCCTACGTCTTGCCGCACCGCACCGAGATAAGAATAGACAACGGTGCATTGTCTTCCAATCACCGCGCGCGACATCCGCGAGCTTTATTACTGGACCGCGCTGTGACTCGAACGGTCCGTCCTCTACCATTCAGCGTGCGTTTTTCCTTAATCTTTTTTTAATTAATATCTCGACTTTATTGCAAATTTTTATCAAAACGGTATAGGATTTTTATGTTTACATCAACCCATTCTACGCCCCCACAAAATACCCGGAGGAGAGTGTGAGACACCCTGTATATACATATACAGAGTGTCCCGCGTAAGACGTACGAAAAGAAAAATATAAGTAAAACACATAAAAGTGAACAAAAATTGTATAGATCATTTTTCAAACAACCACGTGAAATTTCGAGATATTAATTAAAATAGTTGGACATATCGGCGATGCGGCAGGCGGGATATACGGCTCGCTGCGGCCGGCGAAGAAAATGGAAGAACGCACACGTACACGGACGCACACACGGAGCTACTCATTTCAGTATGCCAAACGGCCCAATTCTCTCTGGCCTATAAAACAGGCCCGCGAGCAATCCATTTTCTTTGCCGGCCGCGGCGAGCCGTATATCGCGCCTGCCGTGTCGCCGCGCTCTGATATGCTCAACTATTTTAATTAATATCTCGAAATTTTACGTGGTTGTTTAAAAAATGGCCTATATAATATTTGTTCACTTTTATCTGTTCTATTTATATTTTTCTTTTCGTACGTCTTATGCGGGACACCCTGTATAATATATTACAATTACATTTTTAAGTAGAAAATTATAAAACTGATATAATGTGCTTGATGTTTACTGGTTTATTTTGAGTTTCTTTCTAAATATTACTGAAGTACAGAACATAATTTTAAGAACTATTTCTGTGTAAAAGTCATTAATAATAGATCACTTTTTTATTTATTAATTTCATAATATCATAATATTTGCACATTTATACATATAAATTCAATGTTTTTGTAAAAAGAAAAGATTAATAAATAGGCAGTAGCAGGGTAAGCATGGGTTGGGCTATCTCCGTTCGGATTTGGTCCATATTAGGGGGATAAATTGTCATCATTATAGGACTAACTTATCCCAAGTATCAACTTAAAAAAATTTTTTTATAAAAGTCATAAACAAATTTTTAAAAATCAAAAAATAAAATTTTTTCCAAATTGATTTAACCAATCCTAATGGTTAAAATATGTTATATAGAACATTAAGTCAGTTTTGAAAAAAATTGAGAATCAATTCCGTTAATGATAAGGGAATAAAAAATTGTTACTTCCTAACAATTTTTTTTAATAAATTATTTTTTATACCGCAGTCATTTTTCTCTATAATATACTTACATCCTAAGTTACGACATATATTTTTTTGGGGAATGATCAAGAGTACTTTATAGTTTTAAAAAATTAACATTAATGTGACCCCTAAAATGTATATATATACACTTTGACTAACGAAGCTGAGAAGAAAGGTCCGTTTCATAAAAAAATAAAAAGCTTATGTTTCAAAATGTCTCATCCAACGATTTCCAATATTCTCGATTTTTCAGAGATGAATGGACAGGAGAAAGATCTAAAAACTTTAATAAGTTCCTATTTATAAGTTCCTAATTCTCACAAACAATGTCGTACTTAGCCAAAATGATGAATGATGATGGGTTTATCAACTTGCAATTTGTGAAAGCTCAGACAAATATTCTAAAACTTCACTAAGGCTCAGTCAAGATACATTGGTCGAAAATTATATAGAAGTTGTCTTCATTATAATCTAAACAGTGTAGGCATTGCAGGAATTTGAAGATATGCTTGTAAATGTGCTAATGACGAACGGTCGGCTGCTGTTTACTTATAACAACTATTATTTATTACTTATTATATGCGAGATACTTGTCAAAAACTGTAAAACCTGCTAAAATTCTTAGTAAATTATTTATGCACGATAATATGAATCCCGTAGTAGATAAAAACAGTGATAAAGATTAAGTATACAGTGTATATAATATATATAGTGGATATAGTGCAAATTGTGTATATAGCGTATATAGCGTAAATAGTGCATATAGCATTAGAGGTATTAATCTGACTAACGACCTCCACATGGTGCACCTTGAGCAAACATAAAATTAGTTTGGTGAATGTCGGCAGTACACGAAAAAAAACATTGTTTTAGCTACTTCTCACAATTCACTAAATGTATTTGCAAAATCTTTAAAAAAATATGCTTATAATTGGATATTGCATATAATTGAATAAAGATATTGCATTTGTTTAACTTATATTCACTTTATTGAGTTATAAGTTAAAAATTGAATCAGTCCCCAGTTCTCGTAAAATCACATAAATTGTAGGAGCTACAAAAATATTATTATTTTTAACTATGAAGTACTCTTTTGATCATTCCCAAAAAAATATATGTTGTAACTTAGGATGTAAGTATATTACAGAAAAAATGGCGACGGTACAAAAAATAATTTATTAAAAAAATTGTTAGAAAAAAACAAAAATTTTTTATTTCTTTCTCATTAACGGATTTGATTCTTAATTTTTTTTTTTAAACTGCCTTAATACATAACATATATTTTAATATATAACAAATATTTTAGCCATGAAGATCAGTTAAGCCAATTTGAAAAAAAATTTTAATTTTCTGATCTTTTAAAATTTGTTTATAACTTTTGTAAAATTTTTGTTAAATTAATATTTGGGGTAAATTAATCCTAAAATGATAACAATTTATCGTCCTAATATGGACCAAATCCAAACGAGAGCAGCCCAAACCATAATTATCCTGCTACAGCCTTTGTATATTAACTAATATAAAGATTTTAATATATTATTAAGCTAATATTTAAAAATATGAATATCTTATAGAATAGATTTTGTTCTTGTCTAGGGGTAAACTGCTGAGGACATTGCGGTGTACAGATTTGAGACATTGCTAGGCATTGTTTGGGCATTAGTGGGCATTAATGAACATTATTAAGTCTTGCTGGAGCATTAATGCGTATTATAATCAGCATTGTTAAATCATTAGGCACTATTACGTTTTATTTTTAAAGTGGCAATTGTTTTGTGTCAAACATTATATTTACATTATGTTTACAACGTAATAAAGTGTGAGTGTTAAGTAAATTATACAGATTGTCCTCTCACGATGTTTTCCGTGGGGCAATCAGTCGATCGGCGCTGCGATCAGCTAGCGCTCATCATTATCCTACGATTGCACGATCTCACGTCGAAATACATCGGACGTATGTAATATTTCTATAACACGCAGACTAAAAAGGAGAACGGGGTAAAGGTACCAAAAACATAACTAGGAGAGATGATCCAGCAGTGATTATATCCGACAACCATTCCGAAAATCTTCGGAACATCTCGTCCTTCTCTCGTTCTTAATCTCTCTCCCTCCTTATCTTCGTCGTTTGAATTTTAGCAATATACTATAAAAGACAATTTTTTTACATAGATAACAACTGTTATCTATGTATAATTAAATGTTAAATGCTTATAATTTAATAAAACTAATTGCACTATTTAAAAATAACAGGTAATCTTTGACGCCTGAAATGTTTCATCAGACTATGTTTAGTAGTCAAATGTGCGAAAAGCTTTTTCGAACAGCTCGGTCTATGACTTCTACTTATTCTAGTGTTATTAATTTTAGTATTAAGGACTTAATTTATCGTATTGATAAACTTAGACAGATAAATGTTATAACGAATGATCTTTCTGGAATATTTAAATTTCTCAAGGAAGATAAAAGAACGTTAGGAATACAAAATATTCTTACATATGAAGTTATAGAAAAATAACAGAAATTATCGAAGAAGCTTTGAAAAATGCCATTAAAAATACCAAAAAATTAGGTATAAAAATTAAAAGTGATGCAGATTTGAAATTTGTTGATATCCCTTTGCAAATTGTAGACAATTATAAATTCGATGATATAGAACGTGAAATCGATAACGATTACTGTATAAACGCTAGAAGCACAAATGTCGAGAATGTTAAACTCAATTTTATTTGATAATTTTGACAATTTCAAATTAGAGTCTGGAATTAAAAGACTTTTCAAAACAAGTATCACAGAAATCACAATAACGGAAAACTCGCCATTCATAGAAATTAAAGTAAATGACAAAGTTATGATTGTTAAAAAATCTTTTTATTGTTGATTTCTTAATGAATGTAAAGTCAGTACGGATCGATTACGAAGATTTATCACAAATAACAAAACAAATAAAATAACGAAAAACTGTACAAAAATACAACCTGAGAAAAAACAAAAATACTTTTAAGTTTCCAGTTTTTCTGGAGAAGATCAAATATGTAATAAATCAGAAAAAGAATGTTTCCTTCAAAATGATCCTAAAGTCACAAGAGCATATCTGAAGTATTATTAAAAAATATTATGGTGTTTTTTACGATGACAACTACTATATTGGCCGGATTGTTGATTATTGTGATATCAAAATGAAATTTTTAAAAACTGAACTTAATTCTTTTATTTGGCCATGCGATGAAAATATAGCGTTTGTTGAAAAAAAAAAATATTTTCTACCAAATTGAATTAGTCGGAACCGGACCTTTTATGTTAAAACATTCTGATTTAGAGGCTATATATAAAAAGTATAAACTAACAAAATATTATAAACTTTAGATTTATTATTCATTAAGGCTCTTGCGCTTTTCTCTCAAGAAACTTGGATTACGATTCAGAAGTAAAGAAATTCATGCTAAAAATTCCTACAGATTACATCGAAGTAAATAGATATAACTATAAAATCTCACTCTTGTGCAATCGATTAGCATATTTCCAAAATGTTCTGAAAATCGTCAGTTTCCCTTAATAGTCAATAAACAGTCGTGAGTATCTAGTCCTGTATGTATGCAATCATAACTATATGCAATCATAACATATGACTAGATCTCATATCACAGTCATTTTTACTGTTTATTGACTGTCAAGGGAAACTGATAGTTTTCGGAGCATTTTAGAAGTATGCTTAATTAATTGCAAAATTGAATTTATAGTTATATCTATTTATTTTTACATGAATTTATAGTTATATCTATTTATTTTTACAATTTTAACATTTTTGTAATCCGTAGAGATTTTCAGTACGGATTTTCTCGCTTCTGATGCCATCAATCGAAAGTTCTATGGCGAGAGACTTTAAAATAAGAAAATAAATATATGTATTTCCTTTATATATAGTATGTGCAAACTCTAAATATATTTGATTCTATTTCTATTTTTTACAAATTAAAAAATGTATGACATCAATTTAATAATTATTGATAAATATTAAAATAGGTTTACATAAATTTTACATTCTTATCATAAATCCGTACTGATTTGTAATATTCTAGTTCTATATTTTAGTTCACTGTTTTGTAATATTTTATATATGTTATATTATAAACATAAATATATAATAAATGTTTTATATAAAAATACATTACATACAATTCTTTTTTAATTACCTGACAAAATATACAATATAAAACTACAACATAATACAAACTAAACAATGCATAAACTATGTCTTTATATTAAATTTATTACATTTTTTATTATTAACATTTTATATTATATTATTAACAGACATATTGTTTAGGCATTATTTGGACATTACTAGACATTAGTAGGTATTACTAGGCATTTAATGGGCATTAATAGACATTAATAGGCATGACTACAGTAATTAGTAGGCATTACTAGGCATTAGTGGGCATTAGGTAAAAAATTTGGCAGTAATGCCCAGAAATTTGGCATTAGTAAGCATTAGTGTACATGATTTTGGTTAGCGGTTTACCCCTAGGTTTTTGTATCCTACTGTTATTATATTTATCTATCTTTATAGTTATTCAAGTTTGAATTTTACAATTTTGAATTTGTGATACTTAAATAAAAGTTAAGTTCAATTTGCGCCAAAAAGAGAGCACCCTGCACTAAACTTCATGAAAATGGATCCTGGCTAAAATGGCTGAATTTGAAATATATAATATTTATATATTTTGGATTACTGAACAAAAAGTTCTTCAGGCAAAATATCAGAAAATAAGCAATTTCATCGTTTCAAATCTTCAAATATATAAAAACATTAAAAGCCTGAAGTCAGATCAGCAAAGATCATTTTCAGATCAATGCGGTTATCATTATAAAGAAACAATATGAATTTTTAGTCAATAAAATTGTTAAAAAATAATTTGTTTATGATAATATTGTTTAAACAATTTGAACACATTATTGTTTACAAGAATTGATCACTGATTAGAATTCTGTAGGAAAATGTACGGAAATGTATATAGCGTTTTCCAATATAACGCATTATTTGTTGCAAAATTATAAACAAATAGTTGATAGTGAAACCTATTCCAGTAGCCTAACCATTATGTTATGAAATTGAAATAAGTATTGTTATACATTTGCAATTAGCCTATAACATTATAGTTACCAGAGCTTACTACATGGATTGTAGTGCAATTTTAGATTCCTTTGGGGTGCTTTTTGTACATGAGTCTCCTTGCCTCTCAAATAATGCTATAGAACTAGGTAAATATATGAGTGAGATCTATAAGTTATAAGAGACAAGAGGACTCATGAGAAGCATCCCAAAGGAGTCTAAAATTGCATTACAATTTTGTATATATGATAGATTCCAGTAATTATAACGTTATAGACTAATTGTAGATGTATAACAGGTGTACTTGTTTTTATTTCATAGTATAACGTTCAAACTACTGGAGTAGGTTTCACTATCAGCCACTTATTTATTGTTAATTTTGCAACAAATAATGCGTTATATAGAAAAATGCTATATACATTTCTGTAAATTTGCCCACAGAATTTTAATCAGCAATCAATTTTTGTAACCAATTTTTGTAACCAATTTTTGTAAACAATGACGTGTTCAAATCGTTTAAACAATACTATCATAAACACATTATTTTTAATTATTTTGTTGACTAAAAATTTATATTGTTCCCTTATAATGATAACTGCATTGATCTAAAAATGATATTTTTGCTGACTTCAGGCTTTTAAAAGTTAATTAGTTTTACATATTTGAAAATTTGAAACAATAAAATTGCCTATTTTCTGACATGTTACCTGAGGAATTTTTTGTTCAGTAACCCAAAATGTACAATATATTTCAAATTCAGCCATTTTAAGTGAAGCATTTTAATTTTTGTGCAAGGTCCTTTATCCACAGTTTTCAATTACTATTATATAAAAATCTTAATAGAAAATAGAATTTCTTTTTAAACATAAACTATACTTACATGGAGCCTAAAATCAATTTAGCAAAATTTATACGCTCAGGTACCATAATCTATATTTATATGAAGAACATAAAAATAAATTTGAAAATTTTTGATATTGTTACAACCAGTGTTACATATAGTATAGTATATCATATATAACATAATTGGTTATACAACATATACATATAACACTAGTACATATAGTTACATCAGGAACTGTCAAATCGATCTTATGTTAATCATACAACTACAGATTATAGGTATTATTAAAACAATCTTATATTGCTATATAAACGTAGTCATTCTTAACTTTTATTACAATTCATGAAATACAGAAAATATTTAATTTACAAAGAAATTGGCAAGTTTTGTCTACGAAAAAAGAATTGTTCTTACAAAAGAGTGCAGAATAATCTCGTAAGTCTGTTGCCAATGCTTGCAGAAGCTGTCATAACATGCGGACGGATCGGCGTCTTTCGGAGGCGAATCTCTAGATCGCTGTTTGCTGAAGCTCGTCCGCAGCGGACTGCTTCGTAGCCAACTCATTTTCTTGCACTACGTGTCCTTTATAATGATGCAGTCACTATCAAAAACTGTTGTTACGCTCTAAGTCTCGTTGCTTTACATTGTTTGTTGAGCAAAAGTTCTTTTCATATATCTGTACACATCGATACGATATAATTTATTGCCAACATCATCCAATTCAACGTGCTAATAATCAGTATAAGCGATAAAAACGATAAAATGATATGAATTATATGTCCGTTAAACAATTCACTGATCTTACGTGTAGAGTAACTAGTACAATGTGCATGAAAGATATTTTATCATTCATATGACAACCAATTTCTGTTTATAGCTGCGTCATGTTTATACGTCACTATTTTCCACATCTCTTAGTAGCTTTTTAAGTTGTTAATACATTTTTACACATAAATTATCAAACGAGCTTCAGCGCAACCTCGCCATAAGGCTTTTTTCGGACTATTCTTTTAAAGCGCTCTCTATAAAAGTAGATTCAAAACACATGCAATTTTCAGTGCTGCCGATTAAAGGTTTGTTCGCATTGATTGCACTTCTGACACTTTTGCACTTAATGTCCGTTTGCACATAGGTTGCGTTCTTTTATTAGGCCTGTTCTTTGTAGTTGCACTGCTGAACTGGTGCAATATATTGAAGTGAAACAAATATACGTTTTCTCACTCTAACTTATTGCACTAGTTCAGTAGTGCAGCTACAAAGAACAGGCCTATTTACAACAGATGTAGCTAAATGCATCTCGTAGATGCATCAAGATTGCACTTTTCAAGGTTACTAGCTAGTGATGTACTGTCCCTAGAAAATAAATTTTCCTATTGGCTATTGGATCGTCATATGTTCGACGTCAGTAATGTATCAGTATTGCTTTTATAAAAATTGTGAGAGAGAAAAAAAGAAAGAGAGGCAGTCTAATAATATTATCAAATAATATAAAAAATGTCATTAATTGAAATCGATTTAGTACATGGAACATAGTTATTAGAGGATAAAGAGTCCTCAAAGTTAATTTTAGATGCTGTTCCCTTATAGAAATATCATACTAAGAATCATTGATAATTACTTATTTTCAGTATTAAAAATACTGGATAATAAGTAATTATCAATGATTCTTAGTATGATATTTCTATAAGGATTATTACAAATAAACCTCCAATAGCTCCCATATTTGCAGTATCCATCTACAACTCATAAATAAATTAATTTTTCCATATTTTTTAATACAATTATCCCAGCAAACACAAAATATAACTGTTATACAGGATGTCCGGAAAATCGCCCAAAATATTTCAGCACATGATTCGGTACCCCAAAAGAAGGAAAAAAAGCTATATAAACATAGGTCCGCAAAATAAGTCATTTCCGAGTTATAGCTTTTATGTTAAAAAAAATCGTAATTTACAGTCCACGTAGCACCCCTTTTTAAATTTTTTTTTAATTTTTATTTTTTTAATTTTCATTTCTTATGTAACGATCCGAAAAATCGTCACGACGTTAAAAACAGTATTTATAATATTAACAAAGAAACGTCGAACAACCACGCGTGGGATAACCGCAAGGTCAACAAACAGCCTCACTGTTTGCTATAATTTAGTATAAAAGGCCGTTACAAAACGATATCGACAGAGATTGATCGGAAAGCTCCTCTCAGGCGCACGACCGACCAGAACTCGAAATTCCTAGAGATCCTAGACATTCCGTCGACCGAAGTGGATACGCGACGTCGACATCCTTTCCCCGATACCGTTATGCCGACCGAAGTGGATACGCGACGTCGGCTTCCTATCCATACACCGCTCCGTCGACCGAAGTGGATACGCGACGTCGACATCCTTTCCTCCTCACGCCACGCCGCTAACACCTACGATCGCGAACGCATACAGGGCGTAAGATACCGGTGACGACGAGCGCCTTTAAACCAGCCAGGTTAAAACCAGGGTAAATAAACAGCTTAAAGCCGACGAGGCAACGAACTCCAAACGACGAACAATAGCATATCAGGAAACATTTCCGACCGCGTCCCGCCAGACGCTCGCGCGCTTCGATGCTCGCAGCTGATCGCAAGACGACAACATCGGCTCCCGACGAGAGCAAAAACGCGACCACGCGCCAACGGCGTAACGTCGCATGTAAATAATTGTACATAGCTTTGAAATTAGAATATAGTTCAACATTATTATAACCTACACCACTGCTTTTCACAAACAAAACTCGGACCACATCGACTAAGACTATCCCGCACGTAACGCAAGGCCGTTACACTTATTTTTTTATTTTTTAAATTTTATTATTTTTTTTAATTAACAAATTTTATTTTTTAATTTTTTTTCAATTTTTCAATATTTGTAAATTTTGAACACCTTATTTAATTCGATTTAAATACCTATTTCGATTTAAATACCTATTTATGTTTATGATTCATTTAAAAAATAATGTATTTACAAATATCACATGGCGATACGTATTGGAAAGACCTAATAGTTTAGTAGAAGTAATAAAAAGAATTAGACTTTCTTAAAAACCGCAAATAACTTTATAACAAAATTAATTATAGAAAATTATGTTAAAATTGTTATGAATTATGAGGGAAAATTAATCAGTCAAAAATGTCAATATATCAGACATAAACCCAGCGAAAACGTAGATGTCGTTTCGACGTCTAACCGACGTCGAAGAAGTCTAACCCATACAGCACAGAAAGTTGAAAAAACCTTGATGAGACGTTGCAATGTTGAAAGTAGAAGTGAGGATGTTTTTTCTAGATGGAATGTATGTTGATTATTCAACATTGATTACAAGATATTGCTGCAATGTTGAATATATATTACGCGAAACACCTTTCATTTATGTATACAGGGTGTCTTCAAAATATGGGAACCCCTGAATATCTTTTTACAGTGAGGTTTTTCGATAAAACTTTCAAAACAAAAGTTGTTGGGTTTTAAAAGATATATTTACTGCTCTTATCAGTTTGAGCTTGGATGGTGTCTCAAAGGTCAGGACAAGGTCAACTTTGGTTTTTTTAATAGAAACATTTATTTTTCATTACGGAATTTTATTCTACGTAAAGAAATAAACAATTTTTGTTTGAAACATTTTTTTATACGACTTCCATTTTCTAAGATATTTTTTCGGAAATATGTACAAAATTATTGGTTTCTAAAATTTTTTACTCGAATTCTAAAAACTATTTGAAAAATTGAAAGAGATACAAATTGTTTATTTTCTTCTCATACAGCTGTAAGAATTTTTTTACAATTTTGTATTAACTTTTTAGTATTGCGTTTTCTTGCATTTTCTTGAAGTATAAAAAAGTTAATACAACATTTGGAAAAAATTCTTACAGCTGTATGGGAACAAAATAAACAATTTCTATCTCTTCCAATTTTTCAAGACAGTTTTTACAAATCGAGTAAAAAATTATTGAAACCAATATATTGGTTCCTGTCACGCATCTGGGAACGTTGTAGCCAATAAGAGCCAACGTCGAGTGATGTTGGCAGCGTTGGTGTAGCGATCGAGCTCAATCCAGAGAAAAGACAAAGGTGCATCAGTACTATAAGAATCGCTGGCGATTACAACCCAAAGCTTTGCAATAGTTTAGATACAGAAAACGCTAAAAGGTTTGCAACGGTAAATTAAAAAGGTATGTAAAACCCACATTAAAATATTGGTTAATTTGTGTTGAATTCGCCGTAGAAAGTTGAAAGTTTTTATAACCTCACTTTATAATACGTTGTGAATATATTACTAAATACAGATGTAAATATGCATGAAATGGTACGTTGTGTAGTATTAACGTTTTTTACAAACTTATCTTTATTATTATTAATTTTATGTTGTGGTAAAAAAGATCTGTTGAATGAACGTAAAAGTGTTCGCGCGCAGTGTAAACGTAAAAACAATGGTACAATATATGCAGAGACAGTGTGCATTTTAACATTGCTTTTATTTGGTAAAAATCAATTTAAAAAATTTCGAAAAATGCAATGTAATGTAATTTTACATTTTCAATATTTATACAAATTTGGAATGTCCTCTTAGTAATTGATATGTAGCAAAGAAAACTCAATAAAAGCGGTGTATTGTTTAGAATAATATGA
>NW_022639639.1:327096-339796 GCF_010583005.1 Odontomachus brunneus
TATAACACGTATGTTATATAAAAGTTATATTGTTGAGTAGGAAATTACGTTACATGTATGTTATATTTAACGTTGTGTTTGCTGGGATCCGTTCTGTTAAAAGAAAACAATTGCTTTTTATAATTTAAAAATTAATCTTCGGACAAAGTTTTGTATAAAAAGAAAATTCGTTTCAGAATCGAATCAGGATTACGTCGTTTCGAAGACCCAAGATTGTTTCCAATCATCTTGTACATATGTGGTATCAACGTCTAAAAAAAATTGATTGAACGTTGATTAAACGTCTATAAAACGTTGATTTCAATATCCATAAGACGTTGAAATGTAAAGGAAAATTCAACAATCGCGGACATTTTTACATTGTATGAAGGTTTGTGCAATGTTGATTCTATGTTTCTCAATGTTGCTGCAATATTGACATTGTTGCAATTCAACATTCATTCTACATTGATTCAACAATTCTGTGCTGTATGGGTAAGTTACGTCTAGTCTAAATGCACGTCTAGAAAAATAGCAATTTTGACGTCTTCTATTTTGAGTAAACTCTAATGATTTAGAATCCATTCATAATACATTATCCATTAAAAGAGAGTTTTCGATCAAATTTCGGAATTTTATTTTGTCGATTATTTATAATTTCTCTAGACGTCTATTCGATATTGAATCGACGTCTAATATGCCAGTGAGAAATGACTCATCAATCGACGTCGCAAACCCTTATAGAAATATCATACTAAGAATCATTAATAATTACTTATTATCCAGTATTTTTAATATTGAAAATAAGTAATTATCAATGATTCTATTATATCAATGATGATATTTCTCTAAGGGAAGACGTCGATAAATAAATCATTTTTTACTGAGATCGCGCGCGTTTTGCATAAAAAATTTATTCTAAGTGGAAACATCAGTTTTAGACTTCTTTTTTAGATTTCCGATTCAATTATAGTATTACAAAGATAGGAATGTCAGACTCGAAAAACATTAAACTGGAAGGAATGATCAAAGTCATTTTGCAAATAACTACATATCCTTATAGAAATATCATACTAAGAATCATTGATAATTACTTATTTTCAGTATTAAAAATACGGAATAATAAGTAATTATCAATGATTCTTAGTATATTTCTATAAGAGTAAACTTTAGAGATATTAAATAAAATAGACAGGCGAATTAATGTGTGTATTTGCTAGGTACGTTATAATATACTGTGAACACTGTAAGTATACATTTCATAAGCATAAATTGTAAGAACATCTTTGGAGTCATTGGAACACCGCGTACCGCTCGATCGTCAGGTTAAGCAACGCAGTCAGGATGGATGGGTTACCACTTCGAATTCGAAATTTTCGAGGCAGGATTCGCGAAAGTTTTAGCGTGTGTTTGACAATCTTCGGTTTCTAGCAGTTTATAAGACATAAAGAAAATTAGGAATTAAGTTATTTTTATGAAACAATCTAGTGAGAAATAACTTATTAATCGACGTCGAAATGACGGTTTATTAGACATCGATAAGACGTCGAAATGATGGTCTATTAGACATCTAAATATGGACCGTTTTTAGGTCGATATAGATCTTAATCTAGATTACCCTTATGGAAATGTAATACTGATAAGTAATAATTTGGCCATTTTATTACTCATATGAGTAATAAAATTATTGAACGACAGTAATTATCACTGGCCAAATTATTACTTATCAGTATTACATTTCTATAAGGATAGACGTGGATGGTAGGTAGACGTTTCATATAGACGTCTACCCTTATAGACATACAATGTGCTCGCAAAAGAGAGAGAATATTCCTTCTTTCTCTCTCTTTTGCAAGCATATTGTGTTTAAATTTAATTAGTTATACAATATTGTATCAATATTAATCGCATTGTGATTGTTGTTACGTCCTTTGAAACATTTACCGACAAATATGTCATTACATTTTTGAACGTTGTAAAAGTATATTGTAAATATAATCTACCACGATATCGTTACAGCGCATTGGCATTATTAGTTCCAGTACGATCGTTGAGGTTAGGCATTTGAACAGCGCATAGTCATCTAAAGATGGTGACCGTGTGACACGAGATCGAATCCCACGCGAATCTCACGAATAAATGAAACGACACAAAGTGTAAAATGCCAGTTTTTTTTTATTATTTAGACAAAATAATACTTCATTATACTTTTCTAAATATTTTAATTAATAATAATTTTTCACTGAATTTTTCTACTCTCTTAATAAAATATTATCGAAATATTAATGAAATTATAATGAAATTTTAATGAAATTGGGTCAAAATTGTGAATGCTTTTCAAACATATTTCAGCAAAAGTTCATTATATTTTCAATGAATTATTTCCATCAGATACAAATATCTCAATTGAGATCTTACATGCGAAATTTTGCGGAAACCTCAACTGAGAATTCAATTGAGAATTTAATTGAGAATTCAATTGGGAATTCAATTGTGATCTCAATAGAAATTTTTCAGTAGGGTAGTTAAATGACAAGGTTACTAGCATATACCACTAACCTTACAATATAACTTATAGTACAGTATTATTTTAAGGTTAATAGAATCACTTTTTAAATTGCAGTAATTGTCATGTTTTTGGCGTATGTTGATATATCAATATTCTATTTCTTTCGCTCAGTATTGGTTGCGTACAGAAAGCAGTTTTGTGAGTGCTCAATGACAAGGACTCATTAATGATATGATTTGTGAGATTTTTTCTTATCCCATACAGCACAGATCTTGCAGTAATATTGCTGCAACTTGCAGCAATGTTAAAAATTGCAGCAATGTTGTTGCAATGTTGTAGCAAGATCTGTGCTTTATGGGATGCTTGGTCGTGTTCAACAACGTTGGTCGGATGCTTTCCTTCTCTCTTTATCTCATTCTTGTATCTCTTTCACTGAAATGTAACGCGCGCACACGAATGCGTTGTCGAACTTAGCCCTGTAACCCTGTTTACATGCCTGACGTCTCAGCCAATCTGAACTATCGACGGGGAATATCACATTAGGCACTATAAATGCTTCGAAGCGCTATATGGACCATATACCGAACAAATTTCCGTTAGTGGTAAAAGCGAAGGAGTTAAACAGTGAAGGAGTACAAAATAAACCGTTAGAATATATTGAAGCTCCGCATTTCGACAAATTAACATTTTGGGGTATGTAACTCTCCATCTCATCTGTACTTTAATAAAATCCTGGTAATATAAAATTTATACGTAATATTTATTTGTATATTTCAAAATTGTGAGGTTAAGTTATCAGTCTGTGTTTTATCGTATGTTATAGCGACAAAATCCTTATTATGAGTGGAATACGCAAATATAAAATATATTCTAAGGGTCATCTTAGACGCTTGGCTAGATTAGAAGCCGTCTTTTTGTAGAAATGTATTACAAGCACAACAAACTTTGTCTTGCAGTAGTTCTAGTGCAATGAATACAGAATGTAATGAAATGTAATGAAATGTAATGAAATGTTTGCAAAGACGATAAATGTAGATGATAATAATATTGTTTATACATCACCAAATCAAGACATTGAACGTAATGATGTATTGCCTGAGTTGATAGAAGCAATATTTACAAACGGTGATAACAATTATTCTGATACAAGTAATAAGTCTTTAAGTAAAAACGTGGATGACAATTTCATTAACACTGTAGCTACGTGGGCAATAAAATATGGAATCACTCACTGTGCACTGATAGCACTTTTGAACATTTTAAATATTTTTACAAATACAACGTTTCCGAAAGACCCCAGAACTCTTTTACAAACTCCCAGAAATACAGATGTTACAATGAGTAATGGTCAATATTGTCACTTTAATATTAATAGTATCGTGCAAAACATAATATATGACATAAGAGAAAGTGGTATAAATGTTTCCATATTAGATTTGCTTATTAATATTGATGGAATGTCTATATCTTGGTCCTCAAACGCTTGTTTTTGGCCTATTCTTTTATCAGAAAATGTGTGTGGTAAAGTATATGTTGCAGGACTGTATTATGGGTATACTAAACCAAAAGATTGCAATGAGTTTCTATCGAAGTTTGTGTCTGATATAAAACCCTTAATAACAAAAGGATATATTGACAACGATATAACAGTTAAAGTAAATATAAGTGCATTGATTTGCGATACACCGGCCAAATCGTTTGTTCTTGCAGTGAAGAACCATACGGGATTCTTCAGCTGTACAAAATGTACCATAAGGGATGAATGGCATGGACGTGTATGTTTTCCTGAAATAAATGAAAATATCCCGTTGCGAACAGATTTAGAATTGGCAAGTAATAAATATATGGAAGAATATCAGCAAGGGAATTGCATATTAAATGAAATAGACAACTTTGGATTAGTTTCGTGTGTACCACTTGATTATATGCATTTTATTTATTATGTTTAGGAGTAATGCGAAAATTAATACGTTTATGGTTAAAACATATATTTCCAAAAAGAATTGCCAAAAGCTTTAGCAAACGAATTTCTGAACTGCTACGAAATATAAGATCAACTGTGCCATCAGAATTTAATAGAAGACCTAGATCTCTGGACGATTATAAGCTATGGAAAGCTACAGAGTTTAGGACGTTCCTTTTATACTTAGGACCTGTTGTTTTAAAAGGTATTTTAGACGCAGACATGTACAAAAATTTCTTAACGCTTCACGTTGCTATTTCAATATTGTTAAATAAAACCTTTTGTAAGGAAGATCATTATTTAGATTACGCAGGAAATCTATTGAAGCATTTTATTTATACTTTTACAAAACTGTATGGTAAAGCATATGTATCTCACAACATACACAATCTACTACATTTTGTCGCAGACGTAAGAAAATTCGGAATATTAGAAAACTTTAGCTGCTTCAGGTTTGAAAATTACATGGCGACAGTTAAAAAACTATTGAGAAAAGGAGACAAACCATTGCAACAACTTTCAAGAAGACTTGGCGAAATAGAAAGTGTAAATACGAAATGTGGAAAAATAAAAGTTTCAGGAATAGTTTTAGAAAAGCAACATTTTGATGGTCCTCTGCACCGAAAGGATAATATTATAGGTCAATACAAAACATTATGCAACTCATTATATATGATCCACTGCGGTGATGAAAGAAATAATTGCTGTATATTACAAAATGGAGAGTATGTAGAAATGGAAAACATTATTCAATGTGAAGATGAAACAATAATTGTAATTGGGAAACAGTTATTGAACGTACAAGATTTATATGACGTACCTATGAAGTCTTCATTTTTACACATAAACATTGTGAACAAAAATAATGAAATGCAAACTTTAAATGCATGGACTCTTAATTATGTGGCAGGAAAAGCTTGGAAAATTCCGTATGGTGAACAGTTTGTTGTGTGTTCTCTAATACATACATATAGAAATTAATGTACATACAAAATGTATATAATAGTTGTTATCAGCGATCCATTGTTAATAAATATATAAGTTAGGTAATAAAATTTAAGTGTAGAATAGTTCTAAATATTATTTTCAGTCCTGTTTGTAAATTGTTATATTTTGTTTGGAAATAGTCTTTCCATAAAATAAAATCATTAATTTTCAGTTAATTCTATAGTGAGATGACCTATACTGGAAGCAGAAATATGACCACAAGGAAGACTTTTAGTATTATTGAATTTGAGGATAATCTGGCAATAGTACCTTTATTTTGGTTCAACAACGATGAAACAAAATGCTATTATCCCACGTTTCAGGATCCAACAAAAGTAAAAAAGGCTATTGCGTCGCAATTTTTTCCTGAATATAACACAAACTGGAAAATGTATGACGTATTAAGAATCTTCTGTAGAACAAGTAAAATCAATTTTATAAAAATTCTATTACTATGTTCATTATTTGTAAATATATCGATATGTCCTTTCTATTATGTCTGTCTATATTTTCAGATTCATACAAAACAGCAAAAGAAAAACTACTTCTGGCTGAACAATTATCAGATTTCTCATCTTCAGTGCCTGAAGAAGATACTGAATCAGAAGATGCGAAAAAGAAAAGAAATCGAGACATATACGAGCTAAAAGAAGTTATTTTCCATCAGAAGATTATGACATCGACTCTGACGAAAGTCAGAAATGTAAAAAAATACCACTTTTTCCAACAGTTCCTGAAATATTATACGTTACAAAGAACCAAATGTCTGCAAATGAGAAGTTTATTCCACCGTTATCAGCAGCACGATGTGAATCTGAATGCGAAATAAATCCTGCTATACAGACTAAAAGTTTATATAAAGGAGCCACAATAAGTAAAAACACAGAACGGAAAATCTCGTAACAATCCGTCAAATGATAATGGTAATTTGCGAAATTTAATGACAGAAAAGCATCAAAAAAAGTCTACCGAAAACAATATCGTACTAATATTATTTTATAATATATTTTTACTGTTACAGAATTTGAAAAAGAGGTCCTAAGGAAATTGCAGTTGTTACTTAACAAAATAAATGCTGTAGAAAATAGAATGGTCTTGTTGGAATCATCATGTGCTATGCGGCAGTTTAATCAGGAAGTAACAAATGCTATACAGTATGCAGATTATGATCTGCCATTGCAAACTATGCTGACATTAAGACGAATAGAAGAATTATTAAAAAATAGTTCATTCGCAGATAAACTGATAAAAATATTGTGGAGTACAGTATGTCATTATTGATATGTAAAATCCTAAAATCCTATTTACTTCACCTAACAAACAAAATATTTACAATTTTACCTCACAATATATAATATTATTAAATAAAGTAATTCTTCTTTCATAGGTGAACATACTGAAACAAGTGGGTAGAGTGAATTTATCTAATATAATCCATAATGTTTTAAAAAAATTACTTTGCGACAATATTGCACAAAATTTTAGTTATTTGGGGTAGCGAAAAAAAAGTAATTTCAGTGCTCTCAAGCTATGCACAATCTTGAACAGTAAGTATTACGCGGAAAATTATACTCCCTACTGAAAAAATTGTCATAATTGAGATTTTCGCAAAAATCCGCATGAAATAATTTCTGTTAAGAATTAAATCAGAATTCAACTGAGAGAAAATTTCGATTAGTTTCTCAATTCAGAAAATAATTTACATTTTCTCTCAGTTCAGTTTTTAATAGAAATTTCATATGCGCATTTTTACGGAAATCTCAATTGTGATTTCAACATAAATTTTTCAATAGCTATCGTGTCCAAAACAACTATCAGAAGCAATTTTCCATAATAGTTCTTTAGAGTATTAAATATGATTTTTAGAGTATTTCACGAACTTCAGAATTATTACAATATTATATAATTAAATATTAATGTCGTATAATATAGTTATATTAATATCGATTTTTGTTTCTATTTGTAACTGATAGGAGTGGTACGATTTCATAAACCGGAAGCAAGTGATGCAGAGATTGCCGAAATCACATCGGGTTGGCTAGTGCATGCTAAGTGGCGACAGCAAAGAGAGGAGTATGTATATCTATTAATAATAAGTATTATGTGTGTTACAGAAATGTGATTATTATAATTTACTCGATACTTTCATCGATATTATAATTTATAAATTTATTATATATATATATATATATATATATATATATATATATATATATATACACTTAAAATTGAATTATATATGTAAAAACTTGTTATTTTTAAATGCTTGTACTATAAGGATAGATTACAAATTTTATGTTAATTATTGATATTTTGTTTAGGAAAAAAGTGATGCAGCAACAGTAGCGCGAAGCAGAACCCGACGAAGAAGTTGCGACCTAATCTTTATAAATTATAATATTTTATTAACCTTCCTGAACTCTCCCTACGATTTCTCAGATTGACGGGCTCATTTTTTTTATTTACTAAATATTTTCTTTTCTTTATTTTTTTTTAAAGACATCCTGAAATTGAGAGGAAACCAAAGTTTATTCTAAAAACATGACAAACCTTGCATATTACATTGTTTTTATGTATAATATATTTTATTTTGTTTATTTTATTTTATTGATTTTTATTTTATTGATTTTTATTTTATGTAATTGTTTCCTTACATTATACTTTATTTTATAACAATTGATTTCACATAAAAAGTGAATGTCATTAAATAAGAGTTACTTCAGAAAAGTAAAGTTTCTATAAAATATATATGATGTTTGTATAAAGAAAACATTTTTTACATTGCTACAACTATTACATTATAAATACAATACTTTGAATTTATATGAATTGTTTACAGATTGTGAGATTTCTTATTGAAGAAAGAAGAAGATTGACTATTAAACTATTGACGAAAAGCAATCGAAAAGTATTGTAAACTAATAATATGTAATCACTTCTTTGCCAATAGTCGAATAGGCTAATAAAATATTTTTGTACAAGGGTTTTGTTTAGTATTATGAAGGGTTTATATAGCGTCCGATAATAACAACATACGATATCCAACAGGAGAGCACCTTTTACTTTGGGTAATTGAATTCTTTATTAGAAAGCTATTCTCTTATTGGATATCGTATGTCAAATGTTGTATCATCGGATGTGTAAATCTTTCATAATACTAAAAAAATCCTTGCACAATAATATTATATTATCTCTCCATTATAAGGTCCTTGGCATGTTACATGAATATTAACATAACATGTCCTGCAAGGTTTCTGGTATGCAGGGTTGGGAAAGTTACTTTATAAAAGTAACTCGTTACCGTTACCGTTCCTTTTTCTAAAAAGTAACTCGTTACCGTTATTCGTTACCAATTTCAAAAAGTAACTCGTTACCGTTACCGTTACTCAAAAAATAATGAGTCGTTACAAATTTCGTTACTTTTTTTATATACAAAAACTTTATGCATGATTATTTATATAAAAATTATTAATATGCTGTAAATGTAAATAAAATTTTTTTTTATTAAAAATCGCAGATTTTATTTCAAAATAAGTTTTTATCGAAATTCTTTATTTATTTTTAAGAGAATTTGTTGCTCGATGGTATCATCGTACAAATGTCCTCTTTGCGGGGTTAATACAGAGCCACCTACACTGAACATGCGTTCCACAGAGGCACTACTTGGAAGCGCTGTGTTATACTTAAGAAAAAGTTTTTTAAGTTTTGGATAGTCATTTAGCATATCAATATTACAATTTTTTGATTTTAAAAACCGTTGTAGCTCTTCTTCTTCAGATTCAGTTTGCGTGCTTTTGTGTTGTTCAAAAATAAAAAAATCATCGTGCTCATCAGACTTTATATCTTTTGGAGAACTTTCAGTTGACTGGATTCCTAATAAATCTCCCAAGTAGATTTCGGCAAGTTTCTTTTTTTCTCCAGATAACCAATTTAACTTAAATTTTGGATGCAAGCATGTTGCAATTATTAATTCTTTTTTTTCGAATGTTGTACAGAATCTAAAATTAAGTAATAATAAATGAAGCGACATTATTTTTTTGCATTTTAATTAACTTGTAAAAGAGTACTTTGAAATAAAAAATATTTATTATTTTTATTAATTAAATTCTTATTTGAATTTAACACATGTATTAATCGCATATGTATTAATTAGATTATTGACCAAATCAATGAATTACCTCTTATCTAATCCTTGTTGAATAGCCGTAACCAATGGATGACAATCTATAAGATTAGATTTATTAAGGTTTTCTAATTTTTGTTGCAAGGTATTTAGGGTATATATCAGTTGGACACGGGGCAATTGGACACAGTCCAATCACAAGTTGCTGTTCCAAGGGACCCTACAAATGTCTCTAATCACACGGTGCTGTGATTGGCTGTGTCCAAATGCACCGTGTCCAAGTGCACCGCTCCCTGAAAATTATATCAAGTAAATTCGGAAACGTAACGATAAAAGTAACTGTTACTTTCGTTACTCGTTACCAAAAAATGTAACGAAGTTACTTTTTTCGTTACAAACAAAATTTGTAACGCCGTTACCGTTACAGTTACAAAAAAAAGTAACTGTAACGGTAACGGCGTTACAAGTAACGCGTTACTTCCCAACCCTGCTGGTATGTTAATGGAATGAGTGTGGACGAACATTTTCATGCTACTGAGAGCTTAATAGTAGGTTTATTAACCTCCGTGTAATGTTACCATCTTACAATTTAAGGTTGTTGTAACCTTATGGCAATATTAATATGCTGTGAGGGTAATTACTTATTTTCAGTATTAAAAATACTAGATAATAAGTAATTATCAATGATTCTTAGTATGATATTTCTATAAGGGTGGTGTTATTATCATTCGCCTAAAACATATGACTCTTGTAGGTTAGCATGATTTTCTCTTATTGTTTTTTCTTTAATGGTTTAATGACTAATATCTTTATGCATTAAGAAGTCTATATACATTTATATGAGATTGTATGAATCCCCGTAGAAGACAATGATTGCTACGAGACATTTTGACAGCGTGCATCATATCCATCACTGGAAATGTAAAACTGCTCAACTTTAAACTTTTCCTTCTGTAATGTACAGTAAATAAGTTTGATTTTAAAATATTGAGTGATATGAAAATGAATGAAATTTTTACCATGACAAACTGCTTATTAATATTGATTTACGCTTGCGCTATTCTTTCTTTTGATAAAAAAATCTTTCCTAATTTACAATGTGAAAATGTAAGTTTAACAGAAATGTCTCACAAGATCCAATTAATAATAACAATATGTAAGAAATATTTGAAAATACGACTACATTTTTTTTCGAAATTTTATAAAGGACAGAAAAAGAATGTTAATTCCTTTATTATAAAATATTATATATTATATATTGTTTAAATATTATATATTGTTATATTACGTATAGTTTTTAAGTTTCAAATTATTGTATATTATATTATTGTAATACATTTGTAATACATTCAAACATACACAACTCACTTAATCCCAAATAGCCAAACCTGTGCGAGCAGATTTTACGCAGAGTCTGTCAACAGTATCTGTTGACAGAATGGCAACAGACTGCACACAGAAACTGTTTTAGCAGTCTCTGACGACAGATTGGTGACAGACTGCGCGCAGAGCCTGTCGACAGATTCTGACGACAGACTGACGGCAGATTGCACGCAGATTCTGTTTCCTAGATAGGCTATTTAATTCTATTAAGGGCCATATGTACGTTATTAAATGGGGCAGTTTCACATACACACCATGCTGCAGAGAAGTCAAGATAATTATATTGTGCAATAATTGTACACATATACACAATAAAAAACAATGTTTATATTTTAAAATTGTATTACACATTTTTTATAAAAAAAAGCAACAATAATAGAGAAATAACGAGTACAAGTATAGAATAGTACAACGGTTAAATGGCCATTTAAAGGCGTACACATGTCATTCCTGGTAAAAATTGTTCTCATAATTTTTCATACAATTTCTCATCTTATTATTTTTTTAAATGTTGTTATGTCATTAAATCCGATTTAACCGTCATGCAATAAGTATTGAAGGCAGCAGCACCGAATAAAATATTAGTCTCGCTATGTAAATAACTTTTACAGAATTTTTTTGATGGTTTATTTAAAAATATATCATGCTTCGATTTTGATAAAACTTAATACAATCTGAACGGGACGATCGACCAATTTAATTCGCACATGTAAAAGTACAGTATTTTATTAACATGATAGAAAAATGTCATTATCTGCTGTTTTATTGCAGTAATTTTCTATACATTCCTTGGTAGAAAATTAATTTCGAATTATCGTACCAGTCTTTCTTACATTATTTATACGCTAAACGGTTTCGTCTATATTTTGCGGCTTAAAAGGCGAATAAACTATAATATTTTTCTTCCTTAAACTTTAAATGGGCAATACAAAGCGCTTTTTATCAAGTGAGGAATTGGCGTAGTGTCTAATAGCGAATTCGGTTGCTTGCACTAGTGTGCATTTAAAATGTTTTTAAATATGTATTTAAGACACGATCTTAAATATAAGAATGTACTGTAAACAAGCCTTAATGCGCACTCAGTGCGCACTAGTGCAAGCTACCGAATTCGCTATAAGGCGACGGACGATTATCCAAAAGATGTCTTCAGTTCAAGTTCGAATCTCACTAGAGAAAATATTAAAAATTATGAAAAAATAATGTAGAACAATTTTTTTTGTCATAGTATTTTATGAGTATTTATGAGAAAGCGCTTATTTTATGAGTAATTATGAAAAATTATGAGAAAATTTAATTGAAGAACCTACGAAACGACAGGATCTGCGCGCAATCTGCAGCCAATCTGCCGTCATAGTCTGTTGACAGGCTCTGCGCGCAATCTGCCGCCAGTCTGTCGTCAGAGTCTGTTCGCAGACCCTGTCAACAGTCTGGCGGCAGATTGGGGACGCAGATGTCTATGGATCTGTCGACAGATCCTGCTCGGATTCAACAGATCCTGTCGACAGTCTGACGTCAGTCTGCGCGCAGATTGCTTACTGGGATGGATGTGCAATAGATTTTCACGTTTAATTTTTATTGAATTTTAGTACGATCTCTGTTGCATTATAGCTTTCCAAGTAGAACATAAGAATCAAAATGATATCAATTTGACGTCGTTTTGACCAAACATCCCAGCAAACACAATGTTACATGTAACGTACATGTTAGTTGTAATTTCCTACTCAACAATATAACTATTATATAACATGCATGTTAT
>NW_022639639.1:341647-347042 GCF_010583005.1 Odontomachus brunneus
AAAAGATGTCTTCAGTTCAAGTTCGAATCTCACTAGAGAAAATATTAAAAATTATGAAAAAATAATGTAGAACAATTTTTTTTGTCATAGTATTTTATGAGTATTTATGAGAAAGCGCTTATTTTATGAGTAATTATGAAAAATTATGAGAAAATTTAATTGAAGAACCTACGAAACGACAGGATCTGCGCGCAATCTGCAGCCAATCTGCCGTCATAGTCTGTTGACAGGCTCTGCGCGCAATCTGCCGCCAGTCTGTCGTCAGAGTCTGTTCGCAGACCCTGTCAACAGTCTGGCGGCAGATTGGGGACGCAGATGTCTATGGATCTGTCGACAGATCCTGCTCGGATTCAACAGATCCTGTCGACAGTCTGACGTCAGTCTGCGCGCAGATTGCTTACTGGGATGGATGTGCAATAGATTTTCACGTTTAATTTTTATTGAATTTTAGTACGATCTCTGTTGCATTATAGCTTTCCAAGTAGAACATAAGAATCAAAATGATATCAATTTGACGTCGTTTTGACCAAACATCCCAGCAAACACAATGTTACATGTAACGTACATGTTAGTTGTAATTTCCTACTCAACAATATAACTATTATATAACATGCATGTTATGTAACAGTTATATTGTTGAGTAGGAAATTACAACTAACATGTACGTTACATGTAACATTGTGTTTGCTGGGATTGAACAAATTTATATCAATTATCAGCCAAAAAATATTAAATTAATGTCATTTTGACTATTATGTTTTACTCGGGCTATTCCTAACAATACAAAAGATGATTATAATTAAAATATATATTAAATAACGGGAAAACTTTTTTATTTTTTTGCAACATTGACATAAAATAGATTCTTCAAAACACCGATATTATTTTGACATCAAAATATTGCGAGGGAGAAAGAAGGAATATTCTCTCTGTTTTGCAAACATGTATGTTACAGTTTGATTATTTATACAACATTGTATCAGTATTAATTGCATTGTGATTGTTGTTACGTCCTTTGAAACATTTACCGATAAATATGTCATTATATTATATTATATTTTTGAACGCTAGAAGAGTATATCGTGAATATATTCCACCAAGATATTGTTACAGCGAATTGACGTTACCAGTTCCCATACGATCGTTGAGGTTAAGCATTGAACAGCATAGTCATCTAAGGATGGTAGCCGTCTGACACGGAATCGAATTCATGCAAATCTTACGAATAAATAAAACGACACAAAATATGAAATGCCAGTTTTTTTTTGTTATTTCGACAAAATAATAATTCATTTTTCACTAAGTGAAATTATGTAGTATTACTGAGATATTGCAATATTACCGTGATATTGTGTAAGATTAGGCGACAGTTTCCCGAAAAGTGGAGGGGATAATGTTGGTACCAAGAGAAATATCTACACAATATAATTTAAAGATCTGTTTTTTGTAACTGCACTGCTTAACTAATGCAAAAGATTAGAGTGAGAAAACGTATACTTGCCTCATTTCAATTTATTGCACCAATTTAGCAGTGCAGTTACAAAAAACAGATCTTTAAATTATATTGTGTAGATATTTCTCTTGGTACCAACATTATCCCCTCCACTTTTCGGGAAACTGTCGCCTAACCTTGTGTAATATTTATTAGAACGTCCACTGGAAGTCCAATGGAGGTGCAAGATGCGGACATTTGGATGTTGAATGGAGGCTTTATGGATTTTTCATGGACTATTAGAGGTTCTGACTCTCCATGATGGATGTCTAACATCCAATAGAAGTTTTGTTCCGTGTGGGTGCTATGTTTCTGCAATGTGTTACGTTGAAATTTGAAATGATGTAACGTTCTGTAACGTAATTGCAAGCTTCTGTGCTGTATGGAAAAGCTTTTACATGCAAAAATGCAAGCAACACGAACACTCTATTGATATAAATGTAATTTTAAAAAATTTTGTATCGACGTGCCCTGAGTAATGAATCAGATATGACAGAACGTTATTATAACATTATACAGGGTGTTTCGCGTTAGACGGACCAAAAGAAAAATATAAGTGGAACACATAAAAGTGAACAAAAATTATATAGGCCATTTTTCAAACAACCACGTAAAATTTCGAGATATTAATTAAAATGAACATATCAGAGCACGGCGACACGGTAGGCGGAACATACGGCTCGCCGCGGCCGGCGAAGAAAATGGATGATTGCTCGCGGGCCTATCTTATAGGCCAGAGAGATGGGCCGTTTGGCATACTGAAATGAGTAGCTCCGTGTGTGCGTCCGTGTACGTGTGTGTTCTTCCACTTTCTTCGCCGACCGCTGCGAGCCGCGGTGTCCCGCCTGTCGTGTCGCGCGTTCTAATTTGTCTAACTATTTTAATTAATATCTTGAAATTTTACGTGGTTGTTCGAAAAATGACCTATACAATTTTTGTTCACTTTTATGTGTTCTACTTATATTTTTCTTTTGGTCCGTCTTACGCGGGACACCTTGTATAATAAACTCGATATAAAGCTATTTCTTAACTTATCCTGATTTGATCCATATAAAACTCGATATAAAGCTATTTCTTAACTTATCCTGATCCTTATCCATTTCTTACTATTGCTTTGCAAAATTTTTTATATGTGACAATATCCACTTTATCACGCATTTAATTGATACAATAAGTCTTCTTGATCAGTCTTATACCAGCTTAATATACCGTTATTTATATACATCGTCGATATTAAGATTATCTAATGGAAAATTACTATTTAATACGCGTATCAAGTGTACGATGTAAACCAAGCCATTAGTTGCGTAGTCTTTTTGACAGATGTGCACGCGTGTAAATAATAAATATTGTACAAGTGTAATATATCAAAATGTAAAAGTTAGTTCAAACGACACTAAAACTTACTAATACAGCCAAAAATTGGATTTGGCGTAACGAAAATAGCGTAAAGAGCACAAAATAACTAGGCGAAACTAGTACTTAAATGAGATGATGTGATTAGTTGGCGCAAGTTACGCTTACGCAAGTTACGCCGCATGGGGAGGCATCCTTACACACAGATGGCACTGGTTCGCGCTCTCGCCACACGTAATCTTCGCAACTCAGGATTTGCCTACGACTCCTGTAGATCCTTAATTAAATACTACAATATGTGTGTATTTTTACATTTACATTTTGATATATTACACTTGTACAATATTTATTATTTACACGCGTGCACATCTGTCAAAAAGACTACGCAACTAATGGCTTGGTACTAATGGCTTTACATCGTACACGTGATACGCGTATTAAATAGTAATTTTCCATTAGATAATCTTAATATCGACGATGTATATAAATAACGGTATATTAAGCTGGTATAAGACTGATCAAGAGAAGACTTATTGTATCAATTAAATGCGTCATTGTTGATATGCATTGTCAATATTAAGATTATTTAATAGTAAGTTACTATATAGTATGCGTATCAAGTGCACGATGTAAACCAAGCCAATAGCGTGTTCAACTGGCCCTTTGTATTAATCGCTCCGAGAGCGATTAATGACGTCATAAGTCTCTACTAGCCAATTATAAAGCATATAAGTACTTGTGCGGCCAATAAACGTAGGCTGAATAACCCAGAGTGGGTTAACCCAGAGCCAGTCGAACATGCTATAACAAACTTACTACTTAAACAGTGCTACTAATCCATATAAATTAAAATTATATTATGTAGAGATTTTTCTTCGTACCATTATCCCCTCCACTTTTCGGGAAACTGTCGCCTAACCGAAATCGGCCCGAGATCTAGATCCGAGAAAAAAGCAACCAATCCATTTACAGTTTTTACGAAAAGGCGACAATTTTATTAGTTAAGATGTGGGTCCAATGGTCCGTGAACATATCCGTATCCTTAACCGTAAACAAAATCGAGTCGTGATTGGTCGTGATATATATCACGACCAATCACGACTCGATTTTGTTTAGGCCGGTTCTACAATACATCGTATGTCGGAGTCGGATATCAGAACGTAGTCGATGGTCCAATAAGTCCTGATCCACAATAGATATAGTAAGCTTTGAGTCTTAAGGAATTGACCAATCATAGTCAAATTTGTAGAGAATAGTCGACTGTGATTGGTCAATTTCTTAAGGCTTCAAGCTTACTACATCTATTGTGACTTGGTTCTAAGGAGAGCTTGTCTCGAAAAACAAATCCTCTGATTGGCCCATCGACTGTGTTCCGATGTCCAACAACGACATACGACGCATTGTAGAACCGGCCTACACGTTCCTCGGATCGAGATCTCGGACCGTGCAGCATCGTGGACACAAGGGGTGTATATCAGTTGGACACAGTCCAATCACAAGTCGCTGTTCCAAGGGACCCTACAAATGTCTCTAATCACACGGTGCTGTGATTGGCTGTGTCCAAATGCACCGTGTCCAAGTGCACCGCTCCCGACACAAGCCCTAAAGCCTGTCGCATATAAAATAATATAACTACATGTACACTCGTGGTCTAAAAGTTTGTGCACCGATTTTTTGTGGATTTCAGAACGCGTCCCAACTTCAGGAGAGAGACAACCACTGCTTGACACTCCAGCGCCGCCATTTATTACGTCCCTTTAAGGGACGTCTACATTGGAAGTAAGCAGTAAGAAATAGGAAGTAAGAATAAGAAATTGATCAATCATAGTTGATTATTTTTCTCAAATTCGATTGTGGTTGGTCAATTTCTTACTCTTACTTCCTACTTCTTGCTATTTACTTCCAATGTAGACGTTCCTTTAGAGTCGGGTGCCGGGATTGGAAGTCCAAAGATAGTCCTCACCTCCAAATCTCATTTCTCTAATTCACTAATTCTAAACCTTAGTTTCCTCTAATTCTTGAGCAATTAACTTTAGGTTATCTTTAACATTCTTAAACAATTACGAGCATTTTATTCTAATGCATAATTCTTTAGTTTGTTAAACAGTTCATTTTAGTTATTTCGTCACTTCCATTACTCTAGCCATACTTAAGATATCTTTGTGAGCATATTATATATCAAGAATTATACAATACACATTATATATATATATATATATATATATATATATATATATATATATATATATATTAAGGGTCATCGAAAAGTATCGGACCTTCCTAATATCTTCAGTTAGAATACATTTTGAAGAAAATATCCAATAGTAAAGTTGTATGGTTTCAAGCGGGGAGTAAGATGATGACCTTGACTTTGACCTTGACCATGTCCTTCAAGGTCATTTTAAGGTCAACCTTATTTTTTTAAATGGAACTCCCTACATTTTATTGCACATTCTTATAGCTTATCTCGAGAGCTTTCCAAAACGCTAGAATAAAACATTTTTTCATTAAGTACTTTTTGAGTTATAAAGGTTTGAAGTTAACAAT
>NW_022639639.1:347052-347656 GCF_010583005.1 Odontomachus brunneus
TATTTTTTTAAATGGAACCCCCTACATTTTATTGCATATTCTTATAGCTTATCTCGAGAGCTTTCCAAAACGTTAGAATAAAACATTTTTTCATTAAGTACTTTTTGAATTATAAAGGTTTGAATTTAACAATTTTTTGACACAAAATGTAAAATATCCTGTAAAATATTATTTAGTTTTCAGTAATCATAATCTTAATAACCTTTTGTGCGCCGAATAATGAGACCAATTAATTGGTTTAAAGAAAATACATTAATCGAAAAATGTTTGATTCTCCTAATATTTTCAATAAGAATGCATTTTGGAAAAATGTCCAATAGCAAAGTTGTACGGCTTCAAGCAGTGATGCTAGTAGGCTACTGCGAAATACTGCCCGAAAGTGATCGCGAGAAGCTGCTCGAATGCGTGATGTCCGAAGGCGTTAGCGGGAATCTGCCCGAAAGCGTTGGCGGGGCCGATCTTTATTCTCTCACTCTCGCAGGCATCAATGTACGAGCTCTTGAGCAAACAATACGGATCACTGATTTTAATCTTTGATGCAGTGCTGTCTTCTTCTTAGCGAGCAGCAGTCACCTCGTGGACGAAAACAAACAGCCCCAAAAAT
>NW_022639639.1:347666-357241 GCF_010583005.1 Odontomachus brunneus
TTTTTTTTTATTCATATATTATATATCTCTTATTATATAACTATTATATAAATATTATATAAATATTATATATTCTTATGTAATATAATAAATACAATAAATACAAATTTGATATCAAATTATATAAATATTTTATTTTGTGTTTTTATATTTCCCTTGCAAATCAGATTTTTTTCTTGTTACTTTAAAAATTGTTGATTTTTATATCCCACACAGCAAGAATGTCCCAAATACATCATAGGGATATCTTGAAGATATCACATCCCAAATGTATCTTTAGGATATCCCTATGATATATTTTGAACACCTCTGCTGGTGTGATTATGGGTGTTTACGACAATTCGAGTTAAGCCCATTCTACAATTGCGTGAACGTGGTTGTAAGTGGTTGTAAGTGATTACGACAACCTATCAGAGTAAAGCAATCAGTGAATAAAACATTCGGATTGGTTGACTCTTACGTTCACGACTACGCTTACGCAATTGTATAATGGGCTTTAGAGTTAGTTCCACTAGGGCCGAAATAAGTTACAGACATCACCATCTACTACTATTATGATTCATGACAATCCAAAGCTACCCAATGCTGTCTCACGACTGCAAGCAGTGGATTAGGCAGATCAATATCGTGACAGATATACGAGGTAATAATTTTGTATTATTGATTATAAAATCATCTGGTGTTATTTTCTAATAATATTTTATTTATTCTTAATTAAAGTTATATAACCATTAAAATATATATTATATTTTTTAAATATTATCCTAAAGTAAAAAGTCACACTATTTTAACCTATTTGCAAATATTGTTTTTATATAATTCGTGCAGGTGCAAGTCCACAATAAATTATATTATTCGAGTATATTGACAAAACAAGATAGATTTGTTTGCACAGTTTGTTTTAAATTATATGTAATTCTACAAACATTTCTTAATGGCTTGGTTTACATCGTACACTTGATATGCGTACTAAATAGTATCAAGTGCACGATGTAAATGAAGCCAATGTTATTATTTTCTAACATTATTTGAGTTATTTTTTTTATACTTTAATACTCATTACAACTAAACAGTTTTAGATAAAAAATGGATGTAATAGAAATGTGGGAAATATTTTTTGATCACCCATCTGATGAAGATGAGGATAACTTCCAACCTCCACGGGAACATCATATAAGGATCCCACATTTTTTTGAAAACATTGTCGTAACATACTCATTGACAGGTAAAAGAATTTGAAGTTTTGCTGTATAATAATTTATTTTTAAGTTTATATAAATGTTGCATTATATGTTTTGATTACAATAAACTATACTATATTAACACTATTAAAATAGATTTTAAATCATATTTTCGAGTGGAAAAGAACATTTGAACAACTAGTACAAACACTTGGGCCACGTCTGAATGCGCACGACTCTGAAAACATGCCTGCAAATAAGCAAATAGCTATTGCCTTATGGTTCTTTGGTAATCAGGAAGTATATAGGTTAGTATATTTTATTTTTATACGAAAAATATCTGCAATAGTGTATTTGGCTAAATCATTTTTTTTCTTCTACATTTCTTTCATTTATTTTTGACTTCTTAATTAAATATTTGTGATAATTTTATATATAAGTATGTGTGCATACAAAATTTTTGTTTTAGTTTTGTTTTGTTTTGTTTTCAATGGCAAATAGATTTGAAATATCTAAGGAATCCGTTTGGAGAATTGTATTTTAAGTAGCAATGTTATTAACTGATGATGTTGGTACATATATTAAATGGCCTGGATCTCACGAAATAATAAAGATAGAAAGAGAATTTCATAAAATGAATGGTTTTCCTGGCATCATTGGATCAATCGATGGTTCCCACATAGTAATAAGTGCACCAACAGAAAATGGCGACAATTATATTAACCGTAAAGGTTACCATTCTATAGTATTACAAGGGATTTGCGATTATAAGTTACGATTTATAGATGTATTTACAGGAATGTGTGGTAGCGTTCATGATGCAAGAATCTAGCGTTTAAGCGATATCAAACAACTAATAACGCAAAATGAAAATAGATATTTTCAAAATATGTATCATATTTTGGCTGATTCAGCATACCCCTTATCTCATTATATGCTAACTCCTTATCAAGATAATGGTCATTTAAATAATTTACAAAATAACTTCAACACAAAATTGTCAAGAACGCGTGTAGTTATTGAACGTGCTTTTGGTATGTTGAAAGGAAGATTTCGAAAATTGAAATATATTTATATGTATAATACAGAAATGATACTTTTGGTTATACTTACTTGTTGTATTTTACATATGTATAGAGAATGAAGACGCACATATGGAATTTGATGCAATAGATATGGAAGATAATAATGATATTGCATTAATGGACGGAATAGAGAAAAGAGATTTCATTTCTACTTTATTGTAAGAATATTGTAATAGATAATGCATGATTAAAATTATATATTTTTATGGATTACACATATTAATTATGAAGAAAACGTTAAATAAAATGTTCTATGCAACTTCAATGAAAAGATCAATTATTTACCGCATAAACCACTAATGATCCACGTAGCCATATGTTAAAATTCCTAATAATATAATAAAAGTTCTAATAATTTTATATGTAATGTTAATTACATTAATTGTAATTAAAGAAAAAATATATAGCATAAAGCAATAGCATATTTGTAAAACCTACAAACATATATATGTGATCATATTTAACAAATATATTGCATATAATCTGAAAGCATATACTTTTACATATATAATTTTAAAATAAAATCTTGAAATAAAAAGAAGCAATGTACGTAGTAAATTTTTCTTAATATTGTATCCGCGCGTAAGAAACATTTTTTGTTCAGAGTAGCCTAATCTACAAGTATATAATAACTATTGTATTTAGCGAGAGGTGCAAGGTTCAATATACTGATGTCTGTCACTAGGTACAACAGCTGTTATATATTTGTAGATTAGGTCACTCTGAACAAAAAAGTCCTATACCATTGTACAAATAATACGCAAGTTTTTGAGTTATTTATTAAAGAAGCTTTTATATATTGCTATTTTCAAACACTAATAACACGACATTTTGCGTAGTTGTTTGCAAAATGGTAGAAGACTTTTATTTAATCAATTCTACTTTTACATGAGCAGTTATATGATTTATATCAAACACCATGTATATTTTTATTATATGTATATATATTTCCATAAAAACATTTTAAAATAATAAATAACATATTGAATAATATATAAATAACATTATTTTTATATAAACTTTTTGTTATTTGTTATATATTTAAATATATATATATATAAGCATTTCTCCAATATTAATAGTCATATACTTAAATTATTACTTAAATCTTACTTATACATTTTAATAATATTATAAAAACTCATACTCATTTTAATAATAAAATAAAAACTTAATAATATAATATAACTCATTTTAATAATATAATTAAAAAATAAACTTTATTTTAACGTCACAGTAAGTTTTGGAATCACATTTCTTATTTATTTATATATTTTTCTAATAAAGATAGAAAACGTTCTCTTTGGGCGTAATTTTCTTGATGATGTTTTTCTCTTTGTTTTTTTAATTCTGCACTCCAGTTCGGTACATTAGTTCGTCTTTTCCTTATCGGTCGATTATTTAAAGAGTGACTTGGTTCGAAATTTTCTGTGTCCTGATCTAAGTATTCATTATTTTTATTTAAAGCATTTGCATTTATTGTAAATCCGCCTTGATGCTATTGATAAAGGTGTAAATGTTGGATTCGTGTTTATCATTCATTTTATAAAAATGTTCCCAGATGTGTCTTGCTTCACCAGTATGATTGTTTACATTCTTTAACGTTTTATATTTTTTTTTCATACTGTTCCATTTGGTACAACAATTTTCTGCGGTCAAATTGTAACCATGTATGTTAATAGATACAGCAATAATTTTCCAAATTTGTTTGTTGCATGGATGCCTGACAGATTCTGGATGCTCACTCATTTTTTATAGCAACAATTTGACCATCTCGTTTGTCCATTGAACTCTGTAATTCACTAATTTTATGAAAATTATCTATTATTGCAAAATATTAGAATAATAAATTTGTAGAGATGATATTATATTCGTTTTCTATTTACATTTTGTATAATAACTTTGTTAATAATCAATATTTTAAAACAGTGCTTGGAACAGTTTTCAAATATAAAAATACATTATACAAAATATCGACTATTGTGTATTCGCATATTAGCATTATGGTGGGCTACTAACAAAATGATTCTATAAGTAATTGTTTAAATTTGTCACCTATTAATAAAGATATTAAACAAAGATTTTAAAGATGGTCATAATATTTACAGAGGCTATAATAATATTATATCTTGTCCTTTACATAACTTTGTTTTTATTTAGAAATTTTTTATGTACATACCACAAACATTAGGTTTGTTCTTTCGATCTGACCTAGGGCTGCACTGGAACTGTACTAGTTGAAGAAAGTTCAAGATAGTGCAGACCAGTGCAAAGATATATATGGGTCTGAAAAGAACGGGTAAGAGCAAGTTAGAGCAGTGTAAGATGGCGGACAACATGGCTGGATTAAATAAGATCAATAAATTGATCAATTATAGATCAATTTATGGTCATGTTTTTGCACTTATAGCATTTTATGTTTTGTCGAACAATCCTATTTCTTTTAAAAACTGTTTTGTGTTGGATACCCATACAACAAATCCCTCCGAAAAAACGTCCAAGAGCCTTCCCAGGATGTCTTTCGGATATTTTGTGCTGTTTGGATAACATTCTAAATACTTCTTTTATGTCATTCTACATTATATATTTATTATATATTTATCTACATTATATATTTATTATATATTTAAGTATTTATTTACTGTTTATAGATTCCGTCGTCGGATTATTTCTTCTACGTAATGTCAACTAGGTATACCGATTTTACAGGTTATAGATACAAATTTAAATTTTTTCGGTTAGCTGCCCTGCACTGCTTGCTCTACCTCCAGACCTAGGGCAGTCAGTTCACTGTACTCGCTGCACTAGTTCAGCCTGCACTGTTCGAAAGAATACATTTTCTTGCACTGTTCTGATCGAAAGAACGCATTAGTGCAAACTTCGTGAACTAGTGCAGCCAGTTCAGGTCGAAAGAACAAACCTATTTACTTCTCTCGAGTAGTCTTCCATTGCAGAAAGCAAAACCCTGTCGAAAACAGATCTATTAAAATTCTTTAGAATAACCGTGCTTTGGTTCTTGCTGGTAAAATATATTAAGTAACAAAACAATACTACATGATTTTATGATATAATCATAGGATTTTACAAAATTATTACCTATGTGATGTATCTGTCACGATATTGTTCTGCCTAATCCACTGCTTGCAGTCGTGAGACAGCATTGGGTAGCTTTGGGTTGTCATGAATCATAATAGTAGTAGATGGTGATGTCTGTAACTTATTTCGGCCCTAGTGGAACTAACTCTAACTCGAATTGTCGTAAACACCCTATAGCAAAGTTGTATAACTTTTTTTTAATGTAATAATTTATTTGAAGAAAAAATAAAAAAAATCTGTTATTAACGACTAAAGAAATATATTTTTCATGTATTTTAATGGTAACTGCAATTTATGATCACGGACACACACATAAAATATCTTTCACATGGTAAAATAGAAATCACAAGTATATGATAGCCGTTATTTGGTCCTGGCGGCGCTGCAGATGTTGACAGACGTTTTGCTGCAGACACAAGGTAGCAGTCTATGGTTATATAGTCAAAGGTTATGTCATTTCATGTGTGAAAGCCCTTAGACTCTAATGTAAATCAAGCCATTGAGAAAGAAAGAGAGAGAGGCTTTTCTTTGCTGGAACCTGGCAACCTTAAATTTAGGATTTGCTTGTCACTTCTGCCGGCTTGTGAGAGTGTTTTCGGCATGTGACTCTTTGATTTATTATTTAGTTTACTTTAGTTTCCTTATATATATTTATATTTCAAATGATAACAGAACACTATCGACAATTAGTTATGTTGATAAGAAGAGGACTCAAAAAACATTGGATATTTCACAACATGAAGGGATTTGCTGAAAATGTTTCGGAGAAAGCACAGAGCAAGTTTCTCAATGGACAAAATATTCTTAAGGGACAATATAATTTCTTTACGAAGGTTAGTAATAGGAAAATAAGATAGTTTTAGGAACCTTGTCAAGCTATATATCTTTTAAGTGAAAATATAAACAAAATAGAAGAAAGTTTTATATAGTTCTATTTTTCTATATATCTTTTTTATGGTTGCATTAATGTATCTACAAAATATAATTGTTATTTATTTTTGTACATGAGTTTATATAATTTTTTTTGTTTTGCTATTTAAAACACGAGAACAAGATTATAAAAATAAGATTATGTATATACACATACATATATGTGTGTGTGTGTGTAAATATACATAGTAATATATTTGGTGTTAAAACAAGTTCAAGACTTATAGGATATACAGTACTCATTAAACTGAGCAAAATATAATATGTTTAGTGGACATGAGTAAAAAGATCTTTTAGAAGCGAATTTTTATTTGGTTTGTGTATACTGCTTTCAAAACTGATTTGAATACTTTTTGATAGTTTGCAACACAGCTAACAGTAATGAGAGAACTTTTAGAAATTAATGAAAAACATGTTATTTTCTCTTTGAATCATTAGCTACCCCATTGGCCATCTGAAATACATTGAAGAAAAAGTATTCGCACTGTTTTGAAAACAAATATATATAATTTGCTTGCTTATATTATTTCATGCATCCTAGAAAAAGATTATCTCGAAACATTCTTGTAATATATTTATAAATGATATTCCTATGTTTTTCTCTTCCATTTCTACATGCAATTCACAATAAAGAATTATCATATTTTATGGTCTGTTCTTTTCAGCTGTTTAACATCGGCATGATAGACTAACCAATCCAGCCTCCTAGCAACGCGTTTTTCTCATTGCTAGGGAGCTGGGCCGGCTAGTCTGTCATGCCGATGTTACAGCGCATACAGCGTTCGTCTCACCGCAACGCGTGTGTTGATTAGCCAGTGGGCTGCCGCTCGGTAGAAATCTTTCGTTGTTAATATCTCAAAATTTCACGTGGTTTTTTAAAAAAAGGCACCTATTCCATTACTCACCCCGACCTATTCTAGCTATATATTAGCTCTGGTACGGTATAAGTCAGACATTCAATATATAGAACACGATGAAAAAAAGGTTTTTACATTTATAGCCTAGATTTACTAAGCTACGTGAAAAATATAAACATGAATAAAAAAATCAACTTTTTAAAGTTAAAAGCGATTAACAGTTTTGATGATGTACATTATTTACTCGCTCATATTATTATATGCAAGATGAAAACAGAACATTATCTCATAACAGTGTAACTATGTAACACTGAGTAGATGTGTAAATCATAAATTGCAGAAGTTTTTAATTTTTTGAATTAAAGTAATAGTCTGTTCTTTTCAGCTGCACTGCTGAACTGGTTCAATAAGTTAAAGTGAGACAAGTATATTTTTTTTCACTCTAACTTATTGCACCAGGTTCAGCACCAGGTTCAGCAGTGCAGCTGAAAAGAACAGACCATAAAATATGATAAGATAATTCTTTATTGTGAATTGCATGTAGAATTGGAAGAGAAAAACATAGGAATATCATTTATAAATACATTACAAGAATGTTTTGAGATAATCTTTTTCTAGGGTGCATGAAATAATATAAGCAAGCAAATTATATATACTTGTTTTCAAAACAGTGCACTTTTTCTTCAATGCATTTCAGATGGCCAATGGGGTAGCTAATGATCCAATGAGAAAAAAAAATGTTTTTCATTAATTTCTAAAAGTTCTCTTATTACTGTTAGCTGCGTTCCAAACTGTATCAAAAAGTGTTCAAATTAGTTTATATATGTGTGCGTGTGTGTGTGTGCGCGCGCGCGCGTGTATGTGTGTGTGTAGTATCCCATTTTAAAAGATACATCCTGATAATTCTTCAGCCAAGTATATTCAGCAAAAATGTTTCAGACAAAAGTTGTACACACACACACACACACACGCGCGCGCGCGCGCGCGAACATACATACATACATATATGTACATATACATATACACACACACACACGCACGCACGCACGCACGCACGCACGCACGCACGCACGCACGCACGCACGCACGCACGCACGCACACACACACACACACACACACACACACACACACAGGGTGGCCCACGTAAAGTGTTACAAGTTAATAACTCTAAATATATTTGTCCTAAAAAATCTTGATCAAAATGTTCATAAGAAAGTTTCAATAATTCGAGGGGTCTTTCTAACTACGTAAATAAAAATGCACTTTCGTCCTCCCTTGAAGAGGGGCGAGGGGTAACTTTAAAGGTTCAAATGGGACTTCCTATACAATGTTATATATTTGGATTCTACGGGAAAAAACAAGTAAATTTTGTCTGAAACATTTCTTTGGAAAATGCTCCTATCAAAAGTTATAAACATTTAAATTTTTAGCTATTTCATTGATCTTACACCTGTTTAATGGGGGTATATCAAAGAGGAAGTCATATCTTAATCACTTACGACGAAGGAAGACTTAAAACGAAGAATACGTACAGCTTGCACTAAGGTGAACTCAGAAATATTGATTAGAGTTAGGCAAAGTTTTGTAAAAAAAATTAATAAGTGTTTAGATGTTAATAGTCAGTTCGAACGTTTAATAAAATAAAACAAAACAGAAAAACTGTGAGTCTTATTTAATTTACCATTTATTGCAATGTACTATACATTAAAGTTTAAATGTTTATAACTTTTGATAGGAACACTTCCCACACACAAAGAAGTGTTTCAGACAAAGTTTACTTGTTTTTGGTAATTATTGTCAAACAACGGACCACTTTCCGAGGACGATTACCTTCAGATATGTTGTCAAGGTCATCATCCTGAGTAATATTCAAAAAGTTTTATCCGTCATTGTTTGTTAAAAAATTATTAACAAAAGAAGTTATGGTAAAGCTCCTGTTTAGGCGAGGCTGCCCCAATGACCTTGACTTTGTCATATGTTACAGAGGTCATCATCTTGAGTGATCTTCTAAAGGTTTTGGTCGTCACTCGTTGTTCGTTAAAAAGTTATTAACAAAAGATTTTACAAAAAATGAATGTAATTTTTGGACACACACACACACCGCGAGTGCGCCTGGGCGGGCGGGCGAGTAGAGAGTGTGTGTGTGTGTGTGTGGGTATGTGTGTGTATGCGTGCATATGCAACTGAACGTAAGACACGGCAGCAGCTAATTGACTGATACTATGAGTTAGTTATTTATCTAACTTTTTAAAATTTCCACAATGCATTAGAATCGCGTGTTACATTGAGAAATTCATATAAACGTATGTTGAAAATTTGGAAGCCGTGTGTTACATTCAGTTGCATATACACACGCGCGCACGCGCACACACACACACACACACACACACACACACACACACACACACACACACACACACACACA
>NW_022639639.1:357281-358550 GCF_010583005.1 Odontomachus brunneus
ACACACACACACACACACACACACACACACACACACATTGCTCGCCAGTTCGGGCGGGCTCGCGGTGGGTGTTTGTTTTCCTATTGTATTAGAATGACCTAACAATTATCCATGTAATTTTGCGGGAGCGGTGCACTTGGACACGGTGCATTTGGACACAGCCAATCACAGCACCGTATGATTAGAGACATTTGTAGGGTCCCTTGGAACAGCGACTTGTGATTGGACTGTGTCCAATTGCTCCGTGTCCAACTGATATACACCCTAATTTTGCGACATTACATAAATGTATGAGACAAATTACATTTTATTTATAAAACCTCAAATATAATAGGATCATACGCACCCATCGCGAGCCTGCTCGGGCGGGCGGGCGGGTAAGCGCACGAGCGGGCGAGCAGTGTGTTAGGGGCACGTAACTTCTTGCCGTGTGTTACGTTCAGTTGCATACGCACGCGCGCACACACACACACACACTGCTCGCCCGCGTGCGCGCTCGCGTTGATTTATCTTCGCTTGACTTTTTTTTATGGGGGCATATGAAAACTTTCATTTATGAGACATCTATTGAAACAGAAGCAGAATTGGTAGCCTGAATTACTGCTGCAGCATATCAGGTTCAGAATATTCCTGCAGTCTTCGTACGTGAAACAATCAATGTTTCGACGATGTCATCTTTGTGCTGAAGCAAATGGAGAAATTTTTGAACATTTATTATAAATTGAGCTAATCAATTGTGCATTTTTGTTGCATCCTTTTGTTCATTGTTTTTTGAAAATTAAAATATATATGTGTAATTGAAATAAATTTAATTTTTCCACTTATACATTATTTTTTATTAAAATCATAAAATTCTTATTTTGTACCCTGTAGTATTAAAACGAAGCGTCGTAGAGAAAAATTGGTTTGATCTTGGATAGTCATTTGAAAATTACGTGAAGGTCACCTTCAATTTCTTAAATGGAACATACCATTTTTCATTACATATTCTTGTAACTTATCTCGAGAGCTTTCCAAAACACTATAATAAAATATTTTTCTATTCTTCTTTTCGAGTTATAAAGCTCTAAATTTGCAGTATTTTGATAAAAATACAAATTCGCTTTCCTGTAGTCTTATCTTACATGATCCAGCCAGTCAAGGCAAGATAATCTGAGCATGATCCAGCCATTCAAGGCAAGATTCGGATATGACCCAGCCAGTCAAGGCAAGATTCGGATATGACTCAGCTAGTCAAGACAAGATTCGGACATAATCCAGCCAGTCAAG
>NW_022639639.1:358560-366087 GCF_010583005.1 Odontomachus brunneus
ATTGAGCTAATCAATTGTGCATTTTTGTTGCATCCTTTTGTTCATTGTTTTTTGAAAATTAAAATATATATGTGTAATTGAAATAAATTTAATTTTTCCACTTATACATTATTTTTTATTAAAATCATAAAATTCTTATTTTGTACCCTGTAGTATTAAAACGAAGCGTCGTAGAGAAAAATTGGTTTGATCTTGGATAGTCATTTGAAAATTACGTGAAGGTCACCTTCAATTTCTTAAATGGAACATACCATTTTTCATTACATATTCTTGTAACTTATCTCGAGAGCTTTCCAAAACACTATAATAAAATATTTTTCTATTCTTCTTTTCGAGTTATAAAGCTCTAAATTTGCAGTATTTTGATAAAAATACAAATTCGCTTTCCTGTAGTCTTATCTTACATGATCCAGCCAGTCAAGGCAAGATAATCTGAGCATGATCCAGCCATTCAAGGCAAGATTCGGATATGACCCAGCCAGTCAAGGCAAGATTCGGATATGACTCAGCTAGTCAAGACAAGATTCGGACATAATCCAGCCAGTCAAGGCAAGATATAAGCATGATCCTGCACTAACTTTCGAATTGAAAGAATTAACAATTGCACTTTCATGATTGTTATAATTTATTGATTGTCAGTCAGTGCAGGCAGACACATATGTATTATAACTATTAACTTTTTCTTGATAAGATAGAAACTTTCGCGATTTTTTCCAAGCCTTTTTTTCTTTACAAAATTATTGCTGCTTATCCACCAAATGAAATTATGGACATGATCCGCATTTTGGGTGAGGCCAGGAATAATTACTCGGCAGCAGAAAGGCTTTGCGTTAAAAGATTTCCACACAGATGCCATTCTGATAGGAGAGTAATAAAAAAACTTTGCGACAGAGCTGAGCAGGGTTTTTTAAGAAGAAACCGGCGAAAATTGGGTCCTGATAAGGTAACATCATTGACTGTTATAAGTGCCGTTGTTCTGAATTCTCAAATCTACGAAACAAATTAAGAGACAATACGGTATATTTAAATCAACAGCCAATCGTGTGCTCAAGGTCAACAAGTTTCACCCATACTGCATTCATCTAACTCAGCAATTGGAAGAGAAGGACTTCCAACGTCGAGTCAGTTTCTGTAACTGGGCTCGAGATTAAATCCAACAAAATTCCCGATTCGTTGCTCATATGATTTTTTCTGATGAAGTTTGTTTTGTAACAGAGGAGGCGTTGATAGACATAACTGCCATTATTATTCAGATGTTAACCCATATTGGCAGAGAAGCCAAGAGTCCCAAAGGCAGTGGTCTATTAATGTTTGGGCAGGAATTCTTGGAGATGTTATTGTTGGTCCATATTTAAAAAAAAAAGAACCTCAACGCGGCAAACTACCTAACATTTCTTTAACATGACCTGCTCAACCTCTTAAGACATGTCGACAACGATGTACTCAAACAAATATAGTTTCAACAAGATGGAGCGCACGCTCATAGATCTCGAACCGTTACACAATATTTAAACGTAAGATTCCCGAATAGGTAGTTTGGTCTGGGCAGCCAAATTCAAGAATAGCCCCAAGATCACTCGACTTGGCGCCCCTAGACTTTTATTTCTGGAGCTATATTAAAAATAAAGTGTATTCGAAAAAGCCAACAACCGTTGAAAATATGAAAAACCGGATCAGAGAAGCTTGCAGAGATATTAATGCAGGTGTTCTTCAAAAAGTTAGGGACGATTTTCACCATAAACTAGTGTTATGTATACCTAAAGTAATTGTACAAAAACTCATCTTGTTTTGACTGCCTGGATCATGTCTAAATCTTGTCTTGACTGGCTGGATCATGTTCATATCTTGCCTTGACTGGCTGGATCATGTCTAAATCTTGCCTTGACGGATTGGATTATGTCCGAATCTTGCTTTGACTGGCTGGGTCATATCCGAATCTTGCCTTGAATGGCTGGATCATGCTCAGATTATCTTGCCTTGACTGGCTGGATCATGTAAGATAAGACTACAGGAAAGCAAATTTGTATTTTTATCAAAATACTGCAAATTTAGAGTTTTACAACTCAAAAAGTACGCAATAGAAAAATATTTTATTATAGTGTTTTAAAAAGCTCTCGAGATAAGCTACAAGAATATGTAATGAAAAATGGTATGTTTCATTTAAGAAATTGAAGCTGAATTTACGTAATTTTGACTATCCAAGGTCAAACCAATGGTACTACTTTGTGATCCCCTCGAAACTATACAACTTTTGTCTAAAACATTTTTCTCTAAAATAAAAAATAAGGAAATTATTTGAGGTGCACTCTTAAAATGGGATTGTGTATGTGTGTGTGTGTGTGTGTGTGTGTGTGTGTGTTACACGAAACACGCACGTGTGTCATGATTACGAGCGAACTGCAAAACTCTTATCGGCTGTTTAATTCGCTGTTCGGTCGCCGCTGTTCGGTCACCACTGTTCGGTCACCGCTGTTCGGTCGATTCCAAATAGACTGGAAATCTGAATTTTATCTGAACATTTTAGGGACATATTTTCAAGACTTTAAACTATAAAAATATACAAAAAAAGAAAAATCGATTTTTTGGACCCGTCACATTAGAATACTCCCTTAAAGTAAGCAAAAAAATCGATTTTTCAAAGAGAAAAAGGGGTAATATACATTTCCGAGAAATGTATATTACCCCTACCCATATAGCACAAATCTCTAAAAGACTTCTTAAGGGGATTGGAGGGTTAGATTGCCTGAAAATCGAGCTTTTTTTCACAATTTTTTATGACAAACTGAATGAATATGCGAAAATGTTATTTTGACATGTATTTATTCAACATATAAGGTGTAGTAAAAAGAAATCCATTATTTTTCCAATAGATGGCTTTAGTAATGTGTATTTCGCGTTGTATAAGTGCGATCGGTTTACGCTAGATGGCGTTAGAAAGATAAGATTTCGTACTAAAAAAACTTCTCAGACAGTTTTGTGATTGTTTGACTCAGTATTGTTTGAGCGCGCGTCAAATATGGACATCAGCAAAGAGAAAATACGCCATATTTTACAGTTTTTCTTCGATAAAGGCGAAAACGCAAGTCAGGCGGTTGAAAATGTGAATAGTGTTTATGGTCCTGATACTGTAACAGCCAATCACGCGCAATTTTGGTTTCGTCGATTCCGTTCCGGTAATTTTGATGTCAAAGATGCACCACGCTCTGGAAGGCCAATTGTCGAAAATGTCGATAAAATAATGGAAATCGTCGAGTCCGATCGTCATGTAAGCACTGTTTCGATTGCCCAGGAGCCAAATATTGCACAAAAAACCGTTTGGAACCACTTAAATAAGGTTGGATACAAAAAGAAGCTCGATGTATGGGTGCCACACGAGTTAACGTAAAAAAACCTCATGGACCGAATTTCCATCTGCGAATCGCTTCTGAATCGCAACAAAATCGACCCATTTCTGCAGCGGATGGTGACTGGTGATGAAAAGTGGGTCACTTACGACAACGTCAAGCGAAAACGGTCGTAGTCGAAACGCGGTGAGCCGGCGCAAACGGTGGCCAAGCCAGGATTGACGGTCAGGAATGCTTTGCTGTGTGTTTGGTGGGATTGGCAGGGAATCATCCACTATGAGCTGCTCCTCAAACTCTTAATTCGGACTGTCAACAATTGGACCGTCTGAAGAAACCAATCGCTCAGAAGCGGCCAGCTTTGGCCAATAGGAGAGGAATTGTGTTCCATCAGGACAACGCCAGGCCACACACATCGATAGTGACTTGCCAGAAGCTCCGGGAGCTTGGTTGGGACGTTCTTATGCATCCACCTTATAGTCCGGACCTGGCACCAAGTGATTACCACCTGTTCCTGTCTATGCCGAATGATTTTGCTGGTGAAAAATTCGCCTCAAGAGAAGCTTGTGAAAATCGACTTTCCCAGTTTTTTACCAATAGGGACAAGGATTTCTATGAGAGAGGCATAATGGAATTACCTTCAAAATGGCAACAAGTTATCGAACAAAACGGTGTATATTTTGACCTAAATCGGATTATTCTAACTATGCTAAATAAAGCTTTTAATTTCATGCAAAAATAATGGATTTCTTTTTACTACACCTTATATAAAGAGAAGAAAAATATAATTTTGATGATCAAATACTCAATATAAGTATATGGTACATTAGTGTGGTCCTTATTTTTCAACTTTCAAATTTTTTCCGCGGCACCCTTCAAAAAGTTTCCATTTGACAAAACAAATCCCTGCTAAACTTTTGTTCGATCGTATAATGAGAACCCTTGAAACGCGATGTGTACATGGCGAAATATATATTTTTATCACGAAGATCGAATGACAACTAAAGCTTTATCAACAAAGCATCTCAGGCGAAAGGTGCCTCTACCGGCTCCTATTTGAATTTCCCGTTTACCGATTATATATAAAAGTTTTGCCGGACACGTTCTTATCAAACAGACTGTATAATACCTAGGTCGCGAGTTCGCAACGTTTCCCATTGTCTGAATGCATCAAACAATATAAAATAGTAGCATTTTTTGGGTATAAAGTCTGTCACTTTCTAACGAAGGCTGCTTTATTCCCGCCACAAGACCACGATAAGTGGTCGGAATAAAACAGCCTTCGTTAGAAAAAGACAGACTGTTTGAACGCCGGAAAATCATTTGTAAACTGCTGCTTGAACGACAACAACGAAAGAGTTTCCTCCATCGAATCGTGACTGGAGATGAAAAATGTATCTATTTCGACAATCCGAAGCGAAAAGCAGCATGAGTACGACCCGAGGAACCAGGTCCGTCGACGCCAAAGAGAATCCATCCACGTCAGTAAGGTCATGCTCTGTATGTGATGAAATCAGAAGGGTGTCGTGTATTACGAGCTGCTGAAATCGTCGAAAATCATCACTGGGGATTGTTATCGACTGCAACTGATCCATTTGAAGCGAGCTCTGCACGAGAAAAGACCGGAATGAGAGAATCGCCATGACAAGTTGATTTTGTAGCACGACAACGCCAGACCGCACGTTGCTCGACCAGTCAAGAAGTACAAGTAACACTACTCAAGTGCCATACGCCGATCTTCTTGAAACTTTGCACACATGTAGTACATCAAAAAACATTATACACGTATTTTTTTATTTTGGCTAACAAGGCATTTTAAGGTTAAAAAACGCATTCGAAAATTTAACACTCTATAGCACCATGATAACTAATGCTATTCCTTAGTGTCATTTTTTTACAGCTTTTACGATATTACTCTATTATAATTTTATTGTCTGAATGTTTCTGAAGTCGCTAATTATGATTTTGATATTAGTTTTGCGAGATTCAAAAAACTTCTTCGAAACTGACTTTGAATAAAGTCTTTGAAATGTCTGCGATTTTGGTCCGCCATTTGGAATTTCGCAAAACTAATGTCAAAATCATAATTAAAAAAATATGTCTAATGTTTTTCGATGTACTACATATGTGCAAAGATTCAAGAAGATTCGGCGTGGTACTTGGATAGTGTTACTTGTTAGAAGGAGTGAACTGGGAAATCCTATCCCACCCGCCATATTCCCCAAACATCGCTCTTTCCGATTACCATTTGTTCCGTTCGATGCAGTCAGCGCTTACGGCATAGCACTTCACCTCGTACGAAGGAGTCAAAAAATGGCTGGATGATTGGATTGCCTCCAAAGAACCCGAATTCTTCCTGCGTGGAATCCGATTGTTGGCCGAAAGATGAGCTAAAGTTGTCTGTTCCGATAGGCAATACCTTGAATAAACCAGTTCGTCGATTTGCTACCAAACCACTGTCTTTTATTTCGCTAAAAAATGAGTGGTTTCATATGCAACCACCTAATATAATAAACATTTACTGCAAATTATTAATTTTAATGTTCTTGAAGTCGCTCAATTCAGATCCACCAATAAATTTACAAAATTCAAAATGATGGATCTAATATGGCGACCAGTACTACAGAAAAGTGATTATTTTTGCAATCAGCCAATTACTATTTGTTAGTGTAATTCGCCACGTATGTTGAAAGACCGGAAAATCATTCGGCGTGTGCGTTTAACATTATTAAACATTTTTATTATTATTGCACGAGCATCTAGCATTTAGCTCTTACTGGTTCTATCTTTCTCTCTAAATTTAAGTTTTATCTTTAAAGCTCTAGATACATGTAAAGTTTTATTTATTCTAAAATGTCCATTAGAAGGAAAATTATAAGTTTTTTTTATTTGGACAATTCTTGTATGTGTTTCTGGAACAATAAGTTGTAAAACCTGTTTTTAAATTTGATATTTTGATATTTATGATTTTTATATAAAATCATTTTTTGTTTACGTATTTTTTATATAAACTTTTTATATAAAAGTCAATTTTTTTTATATATAATATATATTTTTTATATAAAATTCCATTTTTAATCTCATTTAATCCCGTTTCCATTTCATCCCGTTTCCTTTAATAAAGGAGAAAATGCAAAGAAGACGGATTTTTGTTTCTAATGGTGTAAATAAAAGAAATAATGCCCTTTGTAGATTTTGATCTCCTGAATAGAATAAAATTGTTTAAAAGTTAATAGTGTTTTGGGAACACTTCAAAAATTGAACAAGAACATAATGTATAGAAATTCGATTGATATATGGAGCTGCCATAAAACGTATTTTTGTATGTTTGAGGATCGGGGAAGAAAGAGTGTTTTGTAGGTGTGTAAGGGAAGGTGTAAGAGAAATTTATGTGTGTAGATGGGAGAAGTGAAAGAAAAACTTGGATAGGTTACATAAAGTCAGATTAAAAGGACTTCCACATAAATGCATTCAATGAGATGGAAAGTGTATTTGTGACAGGAACAGGTGGTAATCACTTGGTGCCAGGTCCGGACTATAAAGTGGATGCATAAGAACCTCCCAACCAAGCTCCCGGAGCTTCTGGCGAGTCACTATCGATGTGTGTGGCCTGGCGTTGTCCTGATGGAACACAATTCCTCTCCTATTGGCCAAAGCTGGCCGCTTCTGGGCGATTGATTTCTTCAGACGGTCCAATTGTTGACAGTATAGGTCCGAATTAAGAGTTTGGGGAGCAGCTCATAGTGGATGATTCCCTGCCAATTCCACCAAACACACAGCAAAGCCTTCCTGACCGTCAATCCTGGCTTGGCCACCGTTTGCGTCGGCTCACCGCGTTTTGACTACGATCGTTTTCGCTTGACGTTGTCGTAAGTGACCCACTTTTCATCACCAGTCACCATCCGCTGCAGAAATGGATCGATTTTGTTGCGATTCAGAAGCGATTCGCAGATGGAAATTCGGTCCATGAGGTTTTTTTGCGTTAACTCGTGTGGCACCTATACATCGAGCTTCTTTTTGTATCCAGCCTTATTTAAGTGGTTCCAAACAGTTTTTGTGCAATGTTTGGCTCCTGAGCAATCGAAACAGTGCTTACATGACGATCGGACTCGACGATTTCCATTATTTTATCGACATTTTCGACAATTGGCCTTCCAGAGCGTGGTGCATCTTTGACATCAAAATT
>NW_022639639.1:366097-369903 GCF_010583005.1 Odontomachus brunneus
TGTCCATCTTTGACGCGCGCTCAAACAATACTGAGTCAAACAATCACAAAACTGTCTGAGAAGTTTTTTTAGTACGAAATCTTATCTTTCTAACGCCATCTAGCGTAAACCGATCGCACTTATACAACGCGAGATACACATTACTAAAGCCAACTATTGGAAAAATACTGGATTTCTTTTTACTACATCTTATATTTTTTTAATATCTTTTAACTTTTTGTTGTAATTTTTTATAATGATTTTTTTATAAAGACAAATAATGCCAAAGCGCGCGTGCACTTGGCTTCTTTTTTTTTTACTTAAAAAAAAGTAATTTTGTTTTTCTGATATTTTTTTTACAAAATAATATTAAACACTAAAAATGAATTTTTTTGTTAATAACTTTATACATTGGACTTGGACATTATAAATATTATATTTAAGTATACAGAAAAAGCAGATTCTTTAAATTTTACTTCAGAATAATTCATTTTTATAAATAGAAGAGGTCCTACCTCTACCCCTATTGAATTTTACAAGCATACGACGGTCCTCTTTGCTAATATTATAACATACATTTATATTATGTATTGTCAATTTCCAACAGAAAAAGTATAAAATATCCTCAATGTTTCTTTGTCATTATTTTTTTTTAATTTATATATCGGTTGTATATATATTGTAGTGCAGAAGGAGGTTGGAAGAGTTACAATGTCGGTAATTCTCCATCTTCTTCAAACTCATTCTTATTTTTATTCTCTCTACTTTTTCCTCATTCTCTCTCATTTTCACTCATTCTTCTTCATTCTCTCTTATTTTCTTCCATTTTTCCTCATTCTTTTTTATTTTCCTTTATTCTCTTTCTCTCATTCTCTTTCATTCTCTTTCATTCTCTTTCATTCTCTTCCGTTCTCTCTTATTCTTTCTAATTCTTCTGCACTCTCTCATTCTTTGCCATTCCCTTCTATTCTATCTCATTCTCCCTCATACTCCTTCAGCACTCTAATTTTCTACTACTCTTCCTTATTCTTTCCCATTCTTTCTCATTTTCCCTTATTCTCTCTCATTCTTTCTTATTCACTCGCATTTTCTTTCTTTTCTCTCTCTCTCTTTCCTCTTCTCTCATTCTTTTTCATTTCTCCTAATTCTCTCTAATTCTTCCTTAGCAAAAAAATAAATATAATGAGAAAAAGAAAGATAAAATATTTGATATAAATTTATATATAAATGCTTACATTACATAAACGCAATTGTACGAATATATTATATAAAAGTTTATATTATAAATTATAATTTATATATTAGGTCTGTAAATATGAAACCGGAATTTGCCCATAGATGGCTCTAGCTGTCAATGTAGTTACCGTCAAACCGCGTCATTGGCGCCATTTCCTTGTTGACATCTCTGACAAAGATTTTCAACTCATAACAATACAAGTTTTATACAACAGCATAGTTTATAATAGCGTTGAACATGTCGAATGTTGTGCCTGGAAACTATGATTTGCGGACAGCATTGATTTTCTGTTACCATTTGAAGAAAACTGCTGCAGAATCAGCATACCGCCGCATACCGACAGTTGTCGAATTGGCGTCGTTGCGCAGCTTTTTTATAACGTGGAAAAACTGCGCAACGACACCTACTGATCCGACAACTATCGGAACCACGATATCGTAATAGCAGCCCAGCACGACAACGTTCGGCCAAATGTTGCGAAACCGGTCAAGGAAACGTTAGAAGCGCTTAACTGGGATGTGCTACCACATCCGTCGTATTCTCCAAATATTGCTCCTTCCGATTACCATCTATTTCGATCGATGACTCATGGCCTGTCTGAGCAGCGCTTCCATTCTTATGAGGATACCAGAAAATGGGTCGATTTGTGGATAGCCTCAAAAGATGTGTCGTTATTTCGACATGGAATCTACCTATTACCAGAAAGATGGGGAAAAATAGTGATTAGCGATAGACAATATTTTGAACGATCATTTGTAACCATTTTTTCACAATAAAGCCATATTTTTACCAAAAAATCCCTTAAAATTAATGCACACTCCCAATATCTTATATCTCTATATTTTCTATATTCTTGCTTCGTTTGTTTTCTGTTGCTTCTATCTGTCTGTACTATCTTCTCTTTTTATATTTTCTCTTTTTCTTTCCGTTTTCTACTTTTTATCTTTGTTTCTTTCTTTTTATCTTTTATAACTAAAAATAATAAAAGTATATATATTATGTAAAGCAATACTTATTGCGGCAGACAAAAAATTTATTTATTTATTTATTATCTACCCTTTTATTCATTAATTCTCTTACTCACTCATATGTTTCTCCTGTCTTTTCATCTCGCTCTCTTATGGTTCTTTTACCGCTTTATCATTTATCTTCATTTTCTCTGTCTTCTCTTAATTTTTTTTCGCACATTTTCTCTTTTTCTCTTTCTTTTCTTCTTTTTTTCTTTTCCTTTCTCTTTTATCTTTTTATTTAACTATAAAAAGTAAAAATAACACAAAGCATTCAGGTTTTACATCGTTATGTATTTTTATGCATTTACTGATACTTATTTTATTCTTGTTAACTCGATAATAGCTTTTCTTTAAAATTATCACGGCAAACATACACTTCGCAACTTTTAAAACTATTATACATTAAAAATATAACCTTCTTATAACTCTATTCTTGTATGCGCGAACTGTTACTCGACTCTGCCGCGATGAAAGTTACAAGTCGGTAAATTGGTAATCGTAACACTCTCGCCATCCCGCCATCTAACGAAGAAACATAGTCAATATAGACAGAAACATAGACATTGCTGTAGGCAATGAGGAGACGTTTCTTATGTGTAAATTCACGATATCGGACTTAGAGCTAAAATAAGTCAGCTTCTGGAACACGTAGAGTAAAAGTAAGAACAGATTTATTGTGTAATGTAAACCCAAAGAATCGATTAAGTCTAGAGAAGTCCAGAACTTCGTCAATTTAGCCGTTATAGTTGAAACGAGAATCTAGCCTATATTCAACTAAAGTCGTCACGTAAGTATACACGGCTCGCCGCGAAGCGGTTTTCGTGCTTGTTCGCGCTTGCATTTGGTTTCACGACACTACTATATCGCTTTATATTGCCAATAGGTCAGAAATCCTTCTACTATCATTTTACAGTGGATGTCACTATTTATATCGTAATTTTTACAGCAGCTTTTGGTCATTTTCAACTTGATAGGTTCCACAAGCATATACCAGGTATGTAAATATGAAACCGGAATTTTTGTATAGAAAATACACGTTTATTGTATGAAAATGACAAAAAATATTTTATTCGAAGTATTGCCCATCGCTAGCTATACATTTTTCCCACCTGTCTGACAATTTGTGGATGCCATGCCAAAAAAACTGTTGCTCTTTTGAGGCAAACCAGTCATCGAGCCATTTCCGTACATTTTCGTAAGAAGTGAAGCGCTGCTTAGCAAGTGCGTGTCCCATCGATGCAAATAAATAGTAATCGGACGGAGCCAAATCTGGTGAGTAAGCCGCATGCGAAAGTATTTCCCAACTAAACGCCTCAATCGTTTCCTTGACCAGTTTTGCTGTGTGTGATGGCGCATTATCATGAAGCAAAATCACTTTGTGTTGCCTTTTTTTATATTCTGGTCGTTTTTCACGCAAAGCTTGATTCAAATCGATCATTTGTTGTCGGTAGCGTCCAGTATTAACGGTTTGGCCAGGTTTTAGCAGCTCATAATAGATCGCACCCTTCTGATCCCTCCAAACACAGAGCATTGTCTTCCGTCCATAGCGATTTGGCCTTGCAGTCGATATCGATGGTTCG
>NW_022639639.1:369913-372664 GCF_010583005.1 Odontomachus brunneus
GCTTTCAAACGTGTGGAGACGGCTTCTCATGTCACATTTAATTGACCCGCGAGTTGTTGTTGCGTTTGAGTGTTATCCTCATCCAACAATGCTTGCAATTCGCTGTCTTCAAACTTTTTCGGTGGTCTTCCACGTTCTTCGTTTCTCATGTTAAAATCGCCACTTTTGAATTTTTTAAACCACTCAAAGCACTGTGATTTACCAAGAGCATGTTCATCGTAAGCTTCGACAAGCATTCGATGCGATTCTGCAGCAGTTTTCTTCAAATGGTAACAGAAAACCAATGCTGTCCGCAAATCGTAGTTTCCAGGCACAAAATTCGACATGTTCAACGCTATTATAAACTATGCTGTTGTATGAAACTTGTATTGTTATGAGTTGAAAATCTTTGTCAGAGATGTCAACAAGGAAATGGCGCCAATGACGCGGTTTGACGGTAACTATATTGACAGCTAGGGCCATCTATGGGCAAATTCCGGTTTCATATTTACAGACCTGGTAACAGTAATTCATTAATACTAATTTTTGAAAATTATTTCATTGTGATGTAAGGACTTAAACAAAGGACATCAAATATTTAAATCCTCTTTTTTTACTAAATTAGTCAAGTCGTTACGAGTATATGATTAAGTAATTATCCATGTTATCATTTCATCAGTGATTTTATCAGGAAAAGACTTGAAAGTGGCATTGTATAAAGCGCACGCTATTTTTGAAGTTTATGAATAACGTTGCAACAATAGAATGTTGTATTATTTTATTGATGCATTGGAAATAGCTTTGGTAATTGTTCACTTTAAGGAAAGCACCTCCGATGACCTTGACTTTGACATATATTTAGAGATCACCCTCAGAGTAGTCTTCAATAGGTTTCAACCATCGCTTGTTGTTTATTAAAAAGTTATTAATAAAAGAATTATTTAGTAATTAGTAATTACATAAGGGAGTCAACTCCGATGACCTCGATCTTCACATATGTTGTTAAGGACATCTTATTGGGTAACTTTTGAAAGGTTTTAGCCGACGCTGATTAGTCATTAAAAAGTTATGAACAGAAGAAATTTTAAAAATAAGTTGTAGTTTTATTTGTATACGTTGAAAAATAAGGTAAATATAGCAAACAGTACACGTATATGCGCACCCCTTCCCCCAAAAAGTTAACTCTAACCTAAACTATCTATCGAAATATGGTAAACTGCACACATATATACGCAACGCAATCTTTATATTTTTATATATAATTTGTTAATAAAAAACAACATAAAAATATAAACTGTTTGAAATGTTTCAATTTACACTATATGCAAAAAATATCGCAAAAGGTTCCGCGCCTGCATCCCTTCTCCAAAAATCTAATTTAACTTATCCTTTACATTTTTGTATTCTTTTTTTATACATTTTGTAATTTTATATTGTTTTTTGTTCAAAAACTATGTACAAAAATGTAAACAATAAGTTAGGTTAGGTTTTTCTTGGGGAGGGGATGTAACACTGTTGCGTTCGGTGCGAGATATGTTGCGAGTCGGTTTAGTCCAGGTTCGTTGGCAAGTCTAATAAATTTCGAAGCAGTGGTATAGGTGTTAATAAATAAGATTTATTCTATTTAAGATTTATTCTATTTATTCTATTCGAAAGGCTATTTACAAAATTATATACAGTTGTCTTCGACGCCGTTGGTGTATAGTCGGGTTTTTGCTCGAGTCTGTATCCGCGATAACAGTTAGCAATAGCGAGGGACCGGGAGCGGTCCGCGGGACGCGGTCGGTGTGGTGTCGCGTCGTTGGCCTCGCATGCTCGAGGCGAGGTATTTATATCATATGATTTAAATCTCGCTTATGCGAGAATTTAAATCGCTGCGATGCGGTTGCCAAAAATCTTGGAATCTTTGGCTCTTGGATCTTGATCCGAGTGTCGTTATGAACTAGAGCTGCAGCCGCATACGCAAGGGTTGCACGGAACAGATTTTGTTGCGTTGCTGCAAACAGGAAATTGATACGCCGAGTTGAGTTTGCGTGGATGTGACTCAACGGCGGCAGACTTCTCGATCTCGTCTGTGCGATATCGAGATCTAACTAACGGAGCTGTGTTCGTGCGGACGCCGACTCAATGATGACGGAATCAATCGATTGCGTATGTTGCGATACCGAGATCTAAATAACGGAGTTGAGTGTGCGCGGATGCGATTCAATGACAGCGGAATCTCGATCGCTCTGCGATGCCGAGATTAAATATATAATTTTATTACCATTCAGCTATATACATTAAATAGCCAAGAAGGGGACTTGGTTTACATTAAACAACTACCTCACACATTCCACACATCCTCCATTTATTCATTCTTTCCATTCCTCCATACTTTCTATATCTATATCACATTAAATTCTCCTCTCTCTTTCTTCTTTCCTTTACCCCATTTCACTTTATCCTTTTTCTTTTTCTCCTACTCTTTCTCTCTCTTTGATTTTACCCTCCCTTTCTCTCCACATTCTTTTTAATACTTTCCCTTTAATCTCATCGATTTCATCATCCCATATCCTTTCTTTTCCCCTACCTTCCATACTATCCATCTCCTCGAACCATCTCTTTCCCCACTCACATGTATACATATAATGATACATCTCATCCTGCTCCTTCCCACACATTACACACTTTCTCTCTTCCTCCTCTAACCAATACTTATTTTTTAACTCCAGATTACCGCACCTTAACTTAATAAGCGCTCTCACTTCTCCCCCCGCCTTTGCTCCCATC
>NW_022639639.1:373578-383216 GCF_010583005.1 Odontomachus brunneus
CTCACTTCTCCCCCCGCCTTTGCTCCCATCCTTATCAAACTGCTCTTTTCCAAATACTTATGTCCCTCCCCTATCTTCCTTATATCTTTATACCTTTTATTATACTTTGCCTCCCTAATCTTACTTTCTATCCACTGTTTTTGTACGTCTCTTTCCCTTTTTACTATCTCTCCCTCTATATCCCACCCTCCTTCCATTCCTTCCTTAACTCTTTCTACACCCCATCCATTCCTATTATAATAACTTTCCCTTTCCTTCCAATATAAATCTTTCCCTCCCCTTTCTTCCTTTTCTTCCCAACACTTTTTGATTAGTCTCTCTTCACTACTGTTCCTAATTTTTTCTTCATACCTTTTCGCCCTTATACCCCATCCTATTTTCAATTTTTCCATTCCTAGTTCATACATAATTATATACCTCGGTGTACAGAAATCCAATCTAAAAATCCACCTTACATAATCCATCATGATTCTTTCTAATTTCTCTTTTTCCTCCCACCCCCATATTTCTACACCATACGACATCACACTTTGTACTAGATATCTAAATAATGCCCATCTCCTTACAAAATCATCTCTACATATTCTTTCTCCCAAACCCCAAACCTTGTTCAAAGCTACCCTGCCTTTCTTATACAAATCACTTATATGTGCCTTATAATTCCCTGCCTGATTAAACGTAAATCCTAAGTACTTAAACTCTTTTACTTCTTCAATCCCTTTATCCTTCCATTTCCATTTTTCTTCCTCTCCCTACCTTTCCTGTTAAACACCACTATTTTCGTTTTTTCCGTCGATAACTCTAGCTTTCTTTCCTTTAAAAATTTCTTCAACGTGTCCATCATATCTAACATCGCTACCCTGTTCTTTGCTACCAACACAATATCATCCGCATACGCTATATTCCATATTCTATCTTTACCTAATTCTATTCCTCCTACTCCTCTCCTTTTCATCATCTTATCTAATTCCGCAATATATATACTAAATAATAACGGGCTCAACGCACACCCTTGTCTCACTCCTTTTTTGGTCCAGAAGCTGTCCGTAAATCCATTCCTTGTTTTCACTATCATCTTGGTCTCTTCATATATCCTCTTCACCCTTTCTACCATCCTTTGATTTATCCCTTTACTTTCCATTATCTCCCATAACTTCTCTCTATTAACATTATCAAAAGCTGCTTTAATGTCCACAAACAAAGCATATAATCTCTCCTTTCCTCTTCTTTCTCCTTTCCTCTGTACTAAATGATTTAACACAAAAATATTATCTATCGTCGATCTTCCTTTCCTAAAACCCGCTTGACTCTCTGGCAATATCTTTTTCTCTTCCACCTCCTTCTGTAGTCTTTTCCTTAATATTTCCGCGTATATCTTATACGCCGTACACAACAACGATATCCCTCTATAATTTCTCACATCCTCCCTATCTCCTTTCTTATATAGCGGTACCACAATACTTGTCCTCCAGTCTCCTGAAATATCTCCTTCCTCCCATATCTGCTTCATTAACTCTATTAAACTTTTCTTCATCCCTTCCCTTGCATACATCCATGCCTCCATGGGGACTCCATCCTTTCCAAACGCCTTCCTCTTCTTCATTCTCCTCACCGCCTCCTCAATTTCCTTTTCTTCCAATTCATCCTCTTCTTTTCCTTCCTGCCTTTCTTTCCTCTTCCTCCCTTCCTCCTTTTCCTCTTCCCCATCTAATAACCCTTTAAAATGTCTTCTCCATTCCTCCTCTCCTATTTTATTCTCCATTTCTCTTCTCTTTTTCCTCTTCCTATTTATATATTTCCACACCTCCGTTTCTTTTTTCAACATCCTCAGTTCTTCCTCTTCTTTCTTTCTTCTCTCCCTCTGTTTTCTCTCTTGCATTTCTTTCATCTTCTTCTTTCCCTCTATATATTGCATCCTCCCTATTTTTCCACTCCTCCACCTTTTATAACTCCTCTTTACCTTCCTCTTCTCTCTTTTACATTCATTATCCCACCAGTCCTTATCCCCCAATTTCCACCTTCTTATCTTTATCTTTTTCCTCACCATTGATCCTATTATCTTCTCTTTGATTCCTTGCCATTTCTTCTCCACTGTATTTTGATATTCTTCCAGCACAAAGTCCTCCGTTTCCTCTTTAAATTTCCCCCTATCCTCCTCCTTCCAACTTATAAATTCCTTCTCTTCTCCTCCTTCCTTGTTCTCTTCCTCTCCTCCCTTTGGTACTCTTCTTTCTTCATCCTCCTCCTCTTCCTCTATTCTTAATTCTAGTGGCATATGATCCGACTCTATTCTACCTCCAATTACAAAATCTTCTGCCTTACAATATATTTCCTCACTTACAATTACAAAATCTATCACCGTATTTCCTCTAGCGCCTACATATGTGAATTCCCCTTCCCAATCCCCTTTATAATCTCCATTTAATACATACCATCCTTTTTCTTGCACCCACTCTATTAATCTTCTCCCATCCTTTCCTATCATTTTATCCTTACTTCTTCTACCCTCTCCTTCTTCCACCATTTCATTGTTCTTTAACCCTCCTATCCTAATATTAAAATCCCCTCCTATTATTATTTTCCCATTTTCTCCATCCTCCACCATCCTATTCAAACTCTCTTCCAACCTTTTCCATCCACCCTTATTATATATGGATATAACTATTATCTTTTCTCCTTTCTCTTTTATTTCTGACATAATTATCCCCTCCTCCCTTTTTTTAATTAACTTTCCTTCCTTCTCCCCCCATCCTTTCCTTATACCTATAATCATCCCTCCCATCGCCCTCCCTTTCTTTTTCTCTCTCTCCGCTCTACTGTATTCCCACTGATGTGACTTTGGTAACCTTTCCTTTATCCTTTCCCACCCTTTATCATCCACCCATGTCTCCATCAAGCTCACAAAATCATGCTTCCCTATATACTCCCAAAATTCCCTGTCTTTATTCCCAATTCCTGCACAATTCCAAAACATAATCTTCCTTTTCTTTCCATCCCCTATTTCTTTTACCCTGCCTTTCTCTTCTCCTTTATCCCCCCTCCCCTCCTTTTTCTTTTTCCCTCTTCTTATCTCCTCTCCTTCTTGGCTATTTAAAAATCCTCCTTTTCTTGCCCTCCTTCACCTCTCTTCCCCCTTATCCCTTCCCCTATTTTCTCTCCCCTTCCTTCCCTCTCCATTACCTCCTCCCAATTCCATCATCTCTCATTAATCTTTACTTTACCAAATCCTACCTTTACCTCCATACCTTTCCTTCTCTTCTCCCTTGCCCAGCTTCCTATCCTTTCTTGTCTTTTCCTATCCTCCCAACTTAAATCGTGCTCAATAAAAACATTCTCCCCTTTCAATTTACTTTTCTTTTCCATTATTACTCTTTTCTTTCCTTCATTTTCCACCTTTGCTATGTATACTCCCCCACTCCATCTACCCCTCACAATCTTACACTCTATCTCTAATTTTTCTTTCAAATATTTTTCTATTTCCTCCTTACTCCCCTTACCTTCTCCCCTTATTCCCCATCCCTTTATAGCAATATTACTTCTTCTCTCTTCCCTTTCTTTATCTACTACTATCTTTTTTAGCTTTTCCACCTCTCTCCCACTAAGCCCCCCAGAGCTTCTCGTTACACTTGACCCTCCATATCTGCTACTCGCTTTACTACCACTATCTTTACTTCCCTTTTCCCCTACCTCCCCATTCTCACTATCCCTCTCCCCCCTCCAATGCCACATCTTATCCATCTTTTCTGTTAATTTCCCTATTCTCTCTTCTATCTCTTCTCTCCACGCATCCCACCTCCTCTCCCACAACTCCCTATATTCCATCCTTTCTTCTTGCAATTTCTTAATTTCTTTTTTTACTTGTTCACTCATCCTTACCCTTTCTTCCTGTATTTTCTTTAACTCCTTCTTTAACTGCTCATCCACTTCCTTCCTGACCTGCATCGTTATCTCTCTCCTCCACCTCTCCATTTGATCCCCTTCCTTTCCTTCTATCTCCTTTTCCTCCTTACTCATTTCCTTAAATACCACCCTTTTCCCATTGCTTTTCTCCTCTGTCACAATTTTCCTTTGCCCTTCCTCTATTTTTCCTCTTACCCCTTTCCCCACCCCACTCCTTACTCCTGCTGCCATAACCTCTAAAGCTCCCAACCTTTATTTCACCTCAAACTCCACTTCTCCTTCCTCCCACTTGTCCCCTTCACTTACCCACCTACACCACTATTTTCCCTACCTGATTTCCTATACCTTACCTTAATATCTACCTTCCTATATTATTTCGCACGCACTTAACTTAACTCTTATTCTACGCACATACACACTCATGCACGCCACCTAACCAAGTCCTGCCGAGATTAAATAAACGAATTGAAGATCTCACGCAAGCGACTCCACGACAGATTGGTGCTACTCGTGTCTTTAGGAACGGTTAAGATGCTGTCGACGTCGCATCTACTCAGGCGACGGCGAAGTCAAGAGAATATTGACTGCACGAATCCATGAGTCGACGGAGCGGTCAGGAAGATGTCGACTACTCGAATCCATGAGTCAACGGAGCGGTCAGGAAGATGTCGACTACTCGAATCCAAGAGTCGACGGATTAGTCGGGAAGCGGTATCGAGGATGTTGCGGATTAGCAGCGGTTGACGTATTCTAAAGATTCCTCTGCTGTCGGAGTCTAGCTTTTGTTAGCTGAACGTCTCGGAAGAACTGCGTGCCGTCAAGGTTTTCGCGACGGCGAAAATTTTATACACGAATTTCGTACAATTTTTTGTACTGTTGTTTTTGCTGTTATTTTGTTATTCGCTCGTTTGTTTACGCTTTTTCTCGTTAGTAACGACCCGATGATTTTATATTTATTTCTGTTTTTATGTAATTATACGTTGCTTTTATACGAATTATCCGGTTTATTAGATTGGAGAATCGTTACAAGGATGCAAGGAAAAAGGCAGAGCCTCTCCCCCGCGCACATATGTGTATTGTTTACTATATCTCAATGTACATGCACCGGCGTTAATGCTATCCGTATATCCGTGTAACTCGCACATGATGCGTCACTTACACATTGCTGCCTGTAGGTGAGGCACGAGCAGCACAGAGTGGCGGAAAGGGCTAGCGGTATACGATCGTCGGACGGCTTGGAGAGGGAATAATGGTGGAATTCGCCGCGATCTTCCATCCTCTATCGCAAACGTAAGAGCAAGAGAGATAGCATTATGAGACGTCGTGGCCAGAGCTTTCAGTTTTGTTACATCAGCAGCACGCTGGGAGCGCGGTGGGGAAACTCACACAAGCGAGCGCCCATGTCCGTGAGGCTCATGGATGCGGGCGCTCGTTTGTGTGAGTTCCCTCACCGCGCTGCCAGCGTGTTGCTAATGTAACAAAACTGAGAACTCTGGTCGTGGCCGGAAATGTTGTCCTAAAATATGTGTGACGCACACTAAGAAAACGCTCGACTCACACTGTCTCGTCTATACGTGAGCAATACGCAATGTCCCGACGATTGTCTCGCTCACTCGAACGTCCATAAATTTTTTCTTGTTAGCAAAGAAATTATTGCAATGTAAGAGGAGATCTTGGAGAAGGGTTTTCAGGAAGCTTCGACAAGTGCTTCTTAATAGCTTCTCTTGAAAAAAAAATAAATATTAGATTTATTTCAATATAGAATACTGCATCAATATAGAATATTGCAACAATACAGCGCTTGTATAGGTTGTTGAAATAGAGTATTTTTAATTTTAGTGTTGTATAAACACGCGATATATAGTTATTTAATATTTTATACCGTCGAGTATTGTTCCATCGTTATAAAATTTGATGGCCCTGAAAAGAGCCAATTTTTGCGTCTGTTTTAAATAATTATTGTTCCTTATTACTATGGATACAGAAATGCGGCTCGTTTCTGTTATCGTCGTCCGCTTTTTTTCGTTTGTTGTTCGCGGGCGGAAAGCATGTTTATATATTGCATCGCATTGGTCGCATGCTACGTTGAATATACATATATCGACGCGCGAATTCGCTTGTGCGTGCACACGCTTCTTAAAACATGAGAAAACGGACGATTCTTTTGTTCGTTGTTTTTTAAGCGGACATGTGCATCGATATATATACAATACTAACGTATGAAAAGATTTAAAAAATATATTAATTTAGTGTTAGTTAGTTAGTTTAGTTGCCTATGTCGCCTCCTTGTCCAATTTTCAATGCCCGATTATTCCAGATCTTCACATCCACTTTTCACTCACAAAAATCGACTGTTCACAATAGATAACATTCTCCCTATATTCCCATAGTATATTCCATAGATGGTTAAGTTTGCTATGCAAACACACAGTTATTCCCCCTCAAATTTAAATTTCCTTACATAGCCCGAAACGACACATGTTTATCATCAGAGAGAGAGAGAGAGAGAGAGAGAGAGAGAGAGAGAGGGGGGGAGGGGGAGAATGAATGAATGAATGAATGAATGATATTTATTAGCTTTCTCAGCTATTTTTATACATAGATCTTACATATTAGTCAATTTTCGGTATAATATACTCTTTTAACATACACTTAAATGTTGTAAGTCTATCACACTATTTCAGCTCCAACTGCATTGTATTATATATTTTAATACCTTCGTAAAATACATTTTTTTGCGCACTTCTTGTTCTTCGAAATTGCACTACAATATTTTCCGATTGTCTTGTTTGCCTCTCATTTCTATTTTTTACTAACACTATCATATTTCCTAATTGCTCAGGTAACATACCTTTTATCATTTTAAAAACAAATATACACACATTGTAATATAGCCTCTGTTTTACTGACATAAACTGCAGCGCTTGCAGCATTCTTTCCACTTTTGTATCACATTGTGATTATCTATCACATTGTAATATAACTCGCATGGCTCGGTTTTGCGCTACTTGCAGTTTAGTCAGCTGAGTCTCACTCATGCCTGTTAATAACGTGGCACAATACTCAAAGTGTGGTGCTATAATTGATTTATAAACAATACATCTTACATATCCCGATATATCTTTACCAATTCTATTTAAAAAACTTATTTTTTTTTCTATTTTCTTCAATATATTGTTATACTCGCGACTGTTTCCGCAAACTCGAGGAAATGAATAAACACGTTGTAGAAACAGAGAACTTTAATGACAAACTGTCAAACTGTGAAACCAGAAAGAATAAGATTCTCATCAGAGAAACACGTCTATCTTTTACAATCTCTCACTCTCTACTCTCCAGCTGTTGTAGACAACCGCTCCTTAGCGACCGTCACCAAGAGGACCGCTCAGGACCCGCTGCATGTTTCGCAACGCCACAAACTTCACACATGCAACACTTTCACACATGCAACACTGCCCTCTTTCCTCAAAATTGTCGTCCCGACAATTTAGGAATCATCTTCTTCAATCATGGAGACGAGTTCTTGTCCTTTTTTCTGCTGCTGCTGTAGCAATAACGGACCTTGCTCCTTCATCGAAGACTTTCAATATTCCAGGAAAACAGCTCTGACCTTTGTCCTCTTGAAGTCTTCAGACAAGGGGGGGAATTTTCATTGTGGACCCAATGATCTCCTAAAGGAGATCTCCCCAAGTCCCCACCTTGGCATTTGCCCTTTGCTTTAAGCGAAGGCCTGTGGGAAAAACCACAATCAAAAACCCACAGGCAAGGTGGACTTCAGATTTTCCAAATGCAGAGAATGTGAAAACTTCTAAATAGGATTCATTCCTTCTGGTTACACTGCAACGAATAAAACAAAAAGAAAGTATCTAATTAACTTAAAACCAGGTCTAAAAAAAAAAAATTAATCCCTTTCTACATAAGTGGCTAACCTATCTAAATGAACTATTTTATTTTTATGCTTCTTAGAACGACGAATGCAATAAACTACATCACTAATTTTTTTTACTACCTCAAAAGGACCTTCCCAAAAATTTTGTAACTTAGGTGTCTTACCCACACTTTTACGAGGATTATAAAACCAAACTTTTTGGCCAATTTCAAAAGATAACTTCCTTGCGTATTGATCATACCGCATCTTAATTCTATCACTTCTGATTCCAATAATATCTCTAACTTGTTGATGAATATCATCTAATTTTTTTCGTAAATCAAAAATATAACTATTTCCTGAACCCAAACAACCATTAGAAGGAGGAAAGCCACGAAACAAATCTAACGGCAATCTCAAATCCCGACCAAAATATAATTCCACAGGAGAAAATCCCGTCGCTTCATGTCTAGCAGACCTATATGCCAATAAAAACATAGGAATCCAACGATCCCAGTCCTTCTGATTTCCTGAGATAAATTTAGACAGATATTGTAAGATTGTCTGATGTTGACGCTCAACCTAACCATCAGATTGAGGTTGAAAGGGAGTAGGCCTAGTTTTCTTAAAACCCAATAATCTGGATAATTCTTGAAATAATTTCGATTCAAAATTCCTACCTTGATCGGTGTGCAATTCTAAAGGCACACCATGCCTAGAAACTACTTCCTTTACAAAAATTTCCGCCACAGTACCAGATCTAATATTTTTAAGAGGAAAAGCTTCCACCCACTTTGAAAAACAATCAACTAAAACCAACAAATATTTATTCCCAAGAGAAGAAGTAGGTAAAGAACCCAAAATGTCCATTTGTAAACGCACAAAAGGAATTCCCACGTTGAAAACTTGTAAAGGAGATTTTCCTTTATCCGGGCCTCTTTTAGAAATGCAAATTTTGCAAGATCTACACCAATTTTCTACATCTCTTTTGCAGGTAGCCCAAAACCGACTTCGAATTTTATTAAGAGTCTTATTTATCCCAAAATGACCTCCAGAAGGAGAATCATGAGCCTCTTCTAAAACTTTTTTTATAAGACTGCGAGGAACAACAATTTGTAAAAGACTAGATTCAAGACTAGGAGCCTCCCACTTCTTAAATAAAACTCCATTTTTAACAATTAAACTTTCCCAATGAGAAACATAAATTTTAACAGAAATATCCTTATCCACAATTTCTTCTCTCAAAGCTCGTTGATCAAATTCAACTCCTCGTAAAATTAACGAAACATTAGAATCTTCCAACTGCTCCTTTCGCCAATCTATTTGAAACTCTTCTCCCAACATTATTCGGGCAATAACCTTTTTTTTATTTTCTTTATTAGAATCAATTTTAAAACAATATTTACAATTTTCTTCAATACAAGGACGTCTAGAAAGACCATCTGCATTTTTATGAGACAAACCTTTCTGATGACAAATTTCAAAATTATAGCATTGTAACTTTTCAATCCAACGAGCCATTTGACCTTCAACATCCTTAAAAGACAACAACCATCTAAGCGAAGCATGATCCGTTCTAATTAAAAACTTCTGACCATATAAATAATGATGAAAAGATTTTATTGAGTCTACCACAGCTAACAACTCTCTACGAGTAACGCAATAATTCCTTTCTGCCTTATTTAACACACGACTATAATAAGCAATAACTTTTTCCTTTCCTTCTTGATTCTGAGAAAGAATTGCTCCAATTCCATGATTCGAAGCATCAGTATCGAGAATAAGTTCACCTTTCTTTAAAAGAAAAGAAAGAATTGGTGACGATGATAAAGCTTGTTTTAAATTAACAAAAGATTCTTGACATTGAGGG
>NW_022639639.1:383226-383643 GCF_010583005.1 Odontomachus brunneus
AACAACCATCTAAGCGAAGCATGATCCGTTCTAATTAAAAACTTCTGACCATATAAATAATGATGAAAAGATTTTATTGAATCTACCACAGCTAACAACTCCCTACGAGTAACGCAATAATTCCTTTTTGCCTTATTTAACACACGACTATAATAAGCAATAACTTTTTCCTTTCCTTCTTGATTCTGAGAAAGAATTGCTCCAATTCCATGATTCGAAGCATCAGTATCGAGAATAAGTTCACCTTTCTTTAACCCTTTGGGGACGAGTGTCGGCATATAGCCGCCCAAGCCGTTTTACCGTTCCGGACGCGTGTCGGCATATAGCCGCCCAAATTAGTTCGTAGCTGCAAGGCTCGCGACGTCTGTCGTTCTGAGCGATAAGATACGCATAGGTATAGTAAAAGAGTCACGTTTT
>NW_022639639.1:383653-390237 GCF_010583005.1 Odontomachus brunneus
TTTGCTTTTCTATCAAGATATAAAGAGGTTTAGCAATTAAAGAAAATCCTTTAACAAATTTTCTATAATATGAACAAAATCCTAGAAAACTTCTTTCTTGTTTCTTACTCTTTGGAACTAGCCATTCTTTTATCGCAACAGTTTTTTCAGGATCTGTAGCAATTCCTTTAGAAGAAACAACATGTCCTAAATATTTTACTTGTTTCCTAAAAAGATTACACTTTGATGGATTTAACTTCAAATTTGAAGTTTGAAATCTCTGAAAAACTGTTCTCAAATTTGCTAACATCTCATCAAATGTTTTACCAAAAACAACTACATCATCTAAATAAACCAAACAAATTTTAAATAATAATTGCTGTAATACTTTTTCCATTAATCGTTCAAAAGTTGCAGGAGCATTACACAAAACCAAAAGGCATCACTGTGAATTGCCATAAACCATTGCCAACAGAAAAAGTAGTCTTTTCTCTATCTTTAGGATGAATTTTAATTTGCCAATATCCACTCTTTAAATCCAAAGTGGAGAACCACATATTTCCTGATAAATGGTCCAAAAGATCATCTACCCTAGGCAATGGATACGAATCTCTTTTCGTAACAGAATTTAACTTCCTAAAATCTACACAAAACCTTAATGAACCATTTTTTTTGGAACTAAAACTACCGGTGAAGTCCACGGACTAACTGATTCTTCAATAATCCCTTGTTTCTTCATCTTTTCCATTTCCTTTCCAACTTCATTACGCAGGTGTACAGGAATTCTTCTAGGGACCTGCTTAATTGGAGTAGAATCTAACAATTGAATTTCATGTTGAATAACATCACAATTCCTGATTCTATTTGTTCATCAAAAACATCCCGAAATTCTGACAATAACTCTACAAAACTTTCTTTTTGAGCAATATCTAATTCTTCCGAATTTTTATCATAAAATTCCTTTAATTCTTCTGGAACATTTTTATTTGACTTAAGAATACGTGAACAAAAAAAATTATTTTGATATTTCTTGAAAGAAGAATCTTCGAAAAAAGATTCAAAAATTTTTTCCATTCCCACTTTTTCAAAGAAATCAGCTCCTAATATGCATTCATCAACTATATCAGCCGCTAACATTGACATTTCTAATGAAAATTTTCCTAAACAAATCTGACAATTTACTCTAAATCTAATTGGAACATTTTCCCCTGTAGGATAAACTAAATTCTCTACATCAAAAGAAACAGGACAATCCTCCTTCTCTACCATTTTCCTATTAACTAGACAAATATCAGAACCCGTGTCTAACTTAAAAGAACATTTCTTTCCATTAAGAACACCACAAAAAGTAAAAAGTTTCTTATCTCTATTTCCTTTGCTTATTCTACCACTTTTCTTAAATTTTCCACTAATTTTTTTAATATTTTTACTTTTCGGAGCCCTTACTCCATAAGTCGAGCCTGCTCCGGGAAGCTCGACTAATCCTAGTTTTCCTGTTGTAAAATATTCCCCGGACATTCATTTCTAAAATGCCCCACTTTTCCACAATGCCAACATTCCCTCTTAGTAAAAGAACGAAAACGTTTTTCCTTAAAATTTTGATTATTATAAATAAATTTTTCTTTTTTAAATTTTCCTTCATTTTTTTTTAAATTAAATTTTCTCTTTTCTTCAAATTCCCTTTCTTCTAGAGGAATACATTCATTTATTCCTTTTATTACCATAGCTCTTTCTACTGCAGATCTAAGAGATGTGATATTTTCTAACTGAAGGGATCTTTTTATAAAATTATCTTTAATTGCAATTACAAAATGTGAACAGGCAATTTTATCTCGAATCTCATTTGAACATTCCGGATAAGCTAAACGCGCTAAACGTTCTAATTCCGCACCAAAAGTCGGAAAATCCTCCCCATATTCCTGTTTTCGATTTACAAAAAGTGAATAATAATTTTTTGAAAATTGACTTTCTCCAAATCGCAATTCTAAACGTGATTTTAATTCACAAAAACTAAAATTACTTTCATTAAAATCCCCTTCTAAAACAGCACGAGCTTTTCCTCTCAAACACGAAACTAAAGCCGCGGTCTTCGCCACTTCACCCCATCTATTAGCTCGAGCAATAAAATTGAATTGCGCGAAAAATTCACGTGTCGGAACCGTTCCATCAAAAATATCAGGTTTTAATTTTAAGCCTAAATCAATTTCCGCTTCCCCAGAGGCTCCCGCATTTTGAGAACTAATTTCTAAGCTTAGCTGCGTTTGGCGTTGCTCCATCTGACGACGCATCTCATTGCACTGAAGTAAAACAGACTCAAGCTCCGACTGCCGTTCTCGCTGCTCCCGACGTTCTCTCTCATACTTCTGCCGCTCTATCTCTCCTCCTGCCGCTCCCACTCTCGTTCATCCTTTAACTCTTGAATCTCCTGAAGAGCGACCCGCACTATCTCAGCATCAGAAATCGCCGATGTCTGTGCTCGAGTTTTTCGGGGCGAATGCAACGTTGTAGCCATATTCCTTTGCACTTTTTTTTAACACTTAATTCGTATCCCGGACGAGCCCCCAAAATGTTACACTCGCGACTGTTTCCGCGAACTCGAGGAAATGAATAAACACGTTGTAGAAACAGAGAGCTTTAATGACAAACTGTCAAACTGTGAAAGAATAAGATTCTCATCAGAGAAACACGTCTATCTTTTACAATCTCTCACTCTCTACTCTCCAGCTGTTGTAGACAACCGCTCCTTAGCGACCGTCACCAAGAGGACTACTCAGGATCCGTTGCATGTTTCGCAACGCCGCAAACTTCACACATGCAATACTTTCACACATGCAACAATATAATCACAGTTATCCTCAAATCTGAGTTTGCTATCAATAATTACACCAAGATATTTGGTATTTTTTACTTGTTCTATCATTGAGTCATTTAAGCATTTTAACGTAATACTTTTCAATTCTTTCCTTATATTTCTAATAATCATAAATTTTGTCTTGGCAGCATTAATTTTTAATTTATTAATATTCATCCAATTTTCTACTGTAAGTAATACCCTGTTTAATTTCACTTCTACCTTGTCGCTGCCTCTTCCTGTCATATATATTATTGTATCATCCGCAAACATTTTAATATTACATTCTTCCGGACAAATTTGCACGATATCGTTTATGTATATTGTAAATAATAAAAGTCTAGCACTGATCCCTGTGGAACTCCGTACTTTGTCATAAGTCGTTTAGACCATTGATTGTTAAATCTAACTTGCTGTGTTCTGTTATTTAAATATGATCTCAACCATTTAAGAACCATTCCTCTTATTCCGTATTAATATAATTTGCCTAATAATCTATTTCTATCTACTGTCTCAAATGCCCTTTTTAAATCCAAAAATATTATTTCTACAATGTCTCCTTCACTAATTGTCATTTTCCAAACGTCAATAATAATTCGTATTACTGTCTCACACGAGTGATTTTTCCTAAAACCCGATTGGTGTTCTGTAATAATGTTATTATTTTGTAAGTACATGTCAATTTGCTCCTTTACAACTAACTCTAGTACTTTTTCATATATTGGTAATATATTTATTGGTCTATATTCGCTTGCTTTCTTAGGTTTATTAATCTTAGGAATCGGTATTATTGTGGATGTTTTCCATCCCTTCGGACATTCACCTTTACTTAATGCATCATTTACCAACTCCTGTAATTCCTTCCCTATCACGCAAAAGCATGCTTGTAGTATATCGCTCGTTATCCTTCATCTGTTCCTTTCTTACGTGGCAAGCCCATAACAATTCGTTCTAATTGGTGTACATTTATCAATTCAAAATTTTCTATAATTTCTTTGTTTTCTATAACATAAATAGTTATCTGTCTATTACTACTCTCCTTTTTTATAGATTCAATTATGTCATCAATACTCCGTATATAATACAAATTAAACTTATCTGCCAAACTATGTTCCCCCGTGTTTTGCAGTATCTCAAAATCTATATTATTTATTTCATTTGCACCCGCTATTTCACCTCTTAATACTTTTTTTAAAGTTTTCCACATCATTACAGGATCATTTTTGTTATAGTCATGTTTTCATAGTACGTTTTCTTTTCTTTCCTAATTAATTTAACTACCATATTTCTTTTAAGTTTAAAATGCATCCAATCCCGTTCCGTGTACGTATGTATCGCTCTTATATATGCCTCGTCCCTACTTTTTGTAGCTACTCTTATATCATCCGAGTACAATTTTTTCCCTTCCAATATCTTTGGAATTTTAAACTTCTTCTCTGGTATAACTGCATCTAATGCATTTACTATACTTTGAACAAATTTATCTGCTCTTATGTTCACATCTATCATCTCTACATTCTAATCTTTCTTCTATTGCTTTAAAAAATTCACCTATATGAAACTTATTATAATTCCTACTAGTAAATTCTCTATATTTCTTACTCTCGTTACTTATAAAGAGCTCAACGTTTATCCACGAATGATCTTTGTCTTCTCATGTACTTTAAAATTCACCTTACTATTTGCAAACACTAAATATATTAATGTTATACTCTCTTTCGTAATTCACATAGGTTTATCAATATATTGTTTCATACTTAAATATACCATTTCTGTTGTTAGCTTTTTCGTGTAAAGTAATCTTTCATTAAATCTATATTAAAGTCCCCTATCATTATACATTGACCTTTCACTACCAATAGGTCTATTATATCCTTCAAGAACCGTATAAAGTCACCATCTGATGCACTCCGTGAATGGTACACAACAGCAACTGCGCTTTTGAATACATTGTCTCTTACTTCTACCGCTACACATCAACAGTTAGATTTAATTTTTTCTCTTAATATTATTCTTAATATTACTCTTAATATTATTCTTAATATTACATATTTGATGTCGTTTCTTATATATATCATAACCCTTCCTGTATTTCTGTTTTCCGGATCACATCTAATGACACTATAACCTGGCACGTTCACTTCATTATTTTCAATGTCAGATATCAGTATTGTCTCCGATAACGCCAATAGTGCCTGGTTCATCGTCTTCATAACTTGATGTTGAATTTCTTCCTGATGTGCCATTATACTCTGAGCGTTTGTGTATATAATTATCTCCTTCCGTAATTGCTATTTGCTAGAATTCCAGCCAACTCTCTTCTTCTCTTCCTCTAATGTTCTGATGTAAGTTGGACACTCCACATTCAGAGCATCGTGTTCATCATTTATTTTCAAATTATACGTTTTACTTTTATACATACAATTTATGCATCTCTTTTTTGTTACCGTACATTCACTTGTCTTGTGATATTCTGCACACTTACGGCAAGTTTCCTGCCGTGTACAGATTTTGGCAATATGATAATAACCCCAACAGCTGAAGCATCTTCTAACACTGTAGTGGTTAAACACCATACATTTTCTCCATCCAATGTTTATTTTTCCTCTTCTTAACATTGACTCATATGTTATTTCATCTACCTCGAGTATTACCGAGCCTTCTTCATTACTTCCTCTTTTGTTTCTCATAGTCCCTCCTTCCCTCTCATTGCCAATCTTCTTCACCACTCTTATATAAAATCCTGCTTCTTTCCCATCAATATTATTTTGCTTCTTGATCGTATCTACTAAATTTTTATCATTCAATTTAATTTCTTCACTATCAATATTTATAACTTTTAACTTTGATTTTATCTTCTTCGTTTCCATGATCTCGAAGTCTTTGCCTAGCTTCTCGCTTACTGTCTCTTTCAGCTGTTTTATTTCTCTCTCATTCTCACACCCAAATATAACCGATCCTTTACCTCCTTTCCTGAGCTTTGTTATTCCTACAGCTAAGTTTTTTATATCTATTTTTTCTTTTACCATTTTTCTGGTGGTTTCGCTCTCCTGTTCCTTTTTAACAATCAATATGCTTTCTTTCTTTTCTTTCACTGTCTTACTATAACTTCTTTGCCCACTCCCCGTCACTTCAGTGGTTCCTTCTTGTATACTTTGTTTCAGTTCTTCAAATTCTCGTTTGAATGTTGCCAACTTCTCTCGAATTATTTATTTTATCATCATCTTGATTTCACTCTTGCACGCTACCTTGTCCTTCATCTCTTTAACTGTTGACACCAGCCAATCTATCTTCATATCCACATCCGATTGTTTTCTGCCATCCGATGTATTTGCTGCTACTCCTATAGATCCAGTTGACCTCAGTCTTTTCTTTCCAGATGATCTCTTTAACTCCGCTTTTTCATTTTCAACAATAATTTCCTTAAAACGGACCCTCGCATCTTACTGCCTCTTTGTCTTTCATAATCTTGTGTTTACTTGCGCACCCTGGATGGAAAAAAAACTTTATACAAGTCCTGCATTGCAGAACCACGCTTTTTACTTCCTTTCTACATGTAGAACATCGGTACTCAGCGTATTCGGCTCCAATCATGTCTGTATTACCGATATGTGTCACCGACATATCACCGATACCGACAGATAACAGTGTCTCTTGTTAATTCTCCAATTAAACACTTTCGCGGTCACTCATCCACGTGAGTGGAGAGAGAGAGGGAGAGAGAGAGGGAGAGAGAGAGAGAGAGAGAGAGAGA
>NW_022639639.1:390316-395600 GCF_010583005.1 Odontomachus brunneus
GGGGGGGGGAGAGAGAGAGAGAACGATTAAGTGAGCGAAGCAGACGAGGAAGCGAGCGAGCGGACACGCCACGAAGGAGAGAGCGAGAAGTAGAGCCAAGCAACCCGGAGGACTGCTACCGCCGACGCCAGCGAGGGCAAGCCGCCGTCTTCTGTAAGACCACCTATCTGCTCTGGGGCTTCCGTATTTTTGACTCGTTCGTCGCTTTCGTTCTGTCGTACCGTTGTTCCGTCTGCGGAGCAGCCGCGTGAAGAAGCTCGCCCGAGGAGACCGTCCTCGGGCCTTAATTGTCGCGTTCGAAGTATCGTGTCGAATCTCGCGGATTTTTGTGGAAAGCGTCTCGCGAACGTTATCGGGGCGTGCGAGAGACCCGCTAAATAAATCATTAATACCGACAAAGCTTTGAGTCGTCTTCTCACTTTCTGAACCCATCCCGTCTCCGACTTAAACAACGCGGAGCTGCCGGTCCCGACGGTTTCCGGATCGCGCGAATTTTTGGCGCTTATCACGTTTCGCGGGTATCAAGGTGGTGCGGCCTTTTCCGCACCTGGCGCCCAATTTCCCGTTTTTGCGTTGCGGTATGATCCAGGGCCGACGGCAATTTACCGACGCGGCGGACAGGCAACTATTCGCCGTCGCTCGTGAGTAACCCTCGCGAATACTGTCGCAATACTTGGTCTTTTTAATAATTTTGTAACGATCCATATAGGGATCAGTACTAAAAGCAAGGTTAACAAAACGCATAACAACGCGAGCGAGGAAGAAAGAAACGAGAGGACAGCGCGTCCTCTCAAAGATAAACATGCCGCCGAGCGGTAAACAGCGGCTCAAGCGTGATTCGCAAGATGTAAAACGCCGCGAATCTGTAATCGAGATCAGATCCGATTTACCGCTCTTTCGAGAGAATCAGACTCCGATCATCCGCTCTCGAAAGAAATCCGCAAGTACTTACTCCTGGCAGATTACTGCTCGCGGATTCGCGACTGAAATCACTCCGCTCACGGATTCGTGACGCCGACACTGATAAACTACCGTTATCCGTTAGATTCCACGACCGCCGAAGGGCCTGGAATCAACACACCAGAAGGGCGCTTAAACGCAACCTTCACACCGCAAACCGGATCTAGCCGTCGCTTTAGCGCGAGCGAGATCATATCGATATCGAGTCGCCGCGTGCGAACTCGACCATATACGCGAAGTCGCGCTCCGTTGTAGCGCAACTTCGATACCGCGTCTTAAGGATCCGCGTTAGGATCTCACCGTCGTCGACTCGCTAGGACGCAAGTCGACTTCTGCGATACTGCAAAATGATCTCCAGAAGAAACATCTGACTTACGCCATTACCGCGGCGCATAGGCGCGTCCGTGGCACTGGCTTTACCACAGCCGCGATCGTGTTAGAACGAGCCGGTCTCGTTCAGTTACAAAGCTCCGATAGCTAAGGTCCCGTGTACGGGGGCCGACGGCCACACCGCATACACTAAACCGCACCAAATCTCCGCGATAGGAGATCGGAGGTGTCGCCACTAAGGCGATACACAGCGTACAGCTCCGCTGCAATCCTAACGACATACCGCGCATATACTGTGCTACATCGAAGACTAGCTAAATCACCGCAAGAAATGTCAACCGAAATTAAAGCGGCGAGAAGCCGAGAAACATCAACAGACGAACTCGCAAATACGCGACAATCACACCGTCCGCGTCCTGCGCACCGCGCATCGCATCTCGCGAGCCATCGCATAAACAAAGCCTCTGATAGCTAGTACACAAACGACCAAAACCAACAGTGTCGACACGCATTATTTAATTTAATTGTATCAGCTGGTTATTTTTAATACACGATTAAGTTTGTTAACAAACCACTGTTTCTAAATTATTCCGCCTCCTACGAACCCAAACCGACGAGCGATCCATCGCGACGCATCGCGGTTACAATTTTACATCTTTTTTATAATATTGTTTTAAATTTTTGCGAAGTTTATTTCTTCTTAATATATGTTATTTATTAAATTTTTTTTCAGATAATTATATTTTTGTAACAACTTTTTTTACAAACATTATTACTGTAAATTTTCTTTAGAGAAAGGGATAATATAATATACTTGTCGTTTTTTTACATCTCTGATGTCTTTTTTGGACGGATTTCACATGTTTTTTCAAAGTTTATATTTTTTATTGATATAATATACTTGGCGTTTTTTTTTATCTATTGTTACGCCCCGAGATACTCGCAACGTTCTTTCACTCTCCTCTCAAAAATCTCCAAATTTTTTCTTCGTGCTCCTGTTTATTATAGCAACACTCCCTCTCCCTGTTCTGTTACCTGATTCCGTCAAATGTGATTACATTGTTAACTATTAGTTATGCGCAAAATAGGAAATAGATAATTTTAAACATCCGATATAAGGTCATATCGACATATAAGATTTCCAATGTAACGAGACGTCTGTCCCGTTACCGTTTTGTTTATGTTTACGGGTTTATTTTATATATATTCTGTATTATATATTCCCTTTATTAGATGCACTGTATTATTTTATTATATAATATATATATTTTTTCGTTCTTCATCGCCAAGGAGTATCGAGAAGTAGAACCATAGAAGTATCGAGTTTTTTCCACCGCCCGCAATCGCGGGCTTCGGAGCGCGCTAACTCGGCGCGGCGCGGCGCCGCCAAGCGCCGCGGCCTCGTCTCGCGATCAAATTTCGCCCACACGATAAAAGGGAGACACTCAGGCACTACCGGCAAGAGTCGTCAACCGATCTCTAACGAGATCAGTTAGGGAGAATATCCCAGCAGATAACGCCCTTCCTGGTGACAAGTCGCCGATTCGACCGCCACCGCGTTCCCGATTCAACCATTGTCATTTTTGCCTCCTTGACGAATGCGTTACCGATTCAACCGTTGTCACTCTTGACTCCTGGGGAACATCGTGTCGCTGATTCGATCGCGTTCCCCTCCGCTGACAAACGCGTTGCCGATTGAACCGTTATCACTCCTGAATCGTGGGAAAATCGTGTCGCCGATTCGACCGCGTTCCCATTCGCTGATAAACGCGTTGTCGATTCAACCGTTGTCACTCCCGACACCTGGGGGACATCGTGTCGCCGATTCGACCGCGTTCCCATCCTCTTGACGAACGCGTTGCCGATTCAACCGTCGTCATTCCTGATTCCTGGGGAACATCGTGTCGCTGATTCGACCACGGTCTCCATCCGTTTGACGGATTGCCGTTGCAACCGCCGTCCCGCGTACGATCCGAATCAGTCTGCACCACGACACTACTGTCTTGTATATAATGTACATACTTGTTTTGTAGATAAGCTTAAATAAATTTAGGTTCTAAATAGGATAGTGTTTCTCTTTCTTCCTCACACGAACTCGGGCTCCAGCGAGCGAATCAAAGAACTAGAAAAATAAACCGTCATACCAGATTTAAATTTAAGTCTGTGTTTTATCACCGTGCGAATGCAGAGTCCAGCAACTTTTCAACTTCTTTGGTATTGCGTCTTTTTGTAACAGTTCGTTGATGAGTTTTGCGTCTTACAAGGAGATGCCACAACTTGCTAAATTGATTTCTGAACGAGTTGGCACGTTCGCTAGCTGCGATGTTGAGCATCAACATTCTAACAGGATTGTGCCAATGGGCCTTTGTTTGTGAGAAATTTCAGTATAGTTTGGATCGCTAGATTGTATCACATATAGCTAAAGTTGCTACTATCTTTCAGCGAGGCGGCGTGGCTGAGCAAACTGAGGCTCCTACGTCGAACATTTTTGAGCGGGCAGCGAGCGTTCGAATCCCGGCGACTAGTTGTCCGTGTGCGGTGTTATATTTTTATCGCTTGTAAATAAATCAGGATAATTGTACATTTTTGTTATCATACTTTTAACTTGGCTATAAAAATATACATTGCACGACAGGTAGATTGCTGTATATTTCAGCGATATTATTTGCGAGTTATATGTTGACTTATATTTTGCAAGCATTTGTATATAGTTTATTGTTGTTTCTCATCTAATTAATCCCTAATTAATAGCATAAAAACAAAATACATATGCAAAACAAATGTATTATATTAGAAAAACATTAATTACATGCCCCAAAGTAAGAAAAAGAAAACCGCATACGGACAACTCGTGGTCGGGATTCAGTCTATTCAACCAGGCCATCTGACTGAAAGATAGCCGCAACTTTAGCCATATGTATGACTTTAGCCAATCTCGCGACCCAAATTTATACTGCAATATATCACAATCAAAGGCCCATTGGCACAAATCCCGTTAGAGTGTTAATGCTCAACATCGCAGCTAGCGAATGTGCTATGATTTGTTCAAAAATCGATTTGGCATCTCCTTGTTAGTCCTGCGAGAATGGATGTGCATAATCCGTCTCTCAATTTTCGGACACCGGAAATACAGAAATGCCGAGCGCGACTAAAATTCGTCGGCGTTTTACCGAAAACCGCTGACCAGCACCTTGAGAGAAACGCGGAGAAGAGCCGATCAGTCTTTGGGCAGAATCCATCAAAGACGCGATTATGCATCCAAAATTTCTAAGTTATCAACCGGAATCCACAAGAGACGGTCACACATAAAAAAATCTTCCCAAGACTTCTTTTCTCGGATATTATAATAGATTACCGGTCGTACCCTGTCTCACTGCATAAATTTACTTTTCTCCAAGTCGTCGAAATAATTTCTTAATTATTAATAACCCTACTCGTACTCGGTCGCGAGTGAAATCTTGAAAATAGTGATTGTCAATGCCGTGCGTGTAAATATTTGAAGAATATCCAGTGCAACTTCTTAAGTACCACCGAAGCTCGAACTGCTATCAATCCTACGGTCCGCCACACCAGTCAAGGGGTCGCTCAGGGCCCTCTCCCGGTTTTCTAAAGATTCTGGATAAAACAACTTACTGTAATTCGCCAGTCTCCGTCAATGTAATTCGTTGCCTCATCTTATCGCAATCCGAAACGAGCGATCTAACACACGCCGCCAGCCGATAACACATACGAACAAGATAAGAAAGGAGAAAGCGAGAGAGAGAGAGCGAGCGAGAGAGCGAGAGAAAGAGAGAGAGAACGAGAAAGAACGAGAGAGAGCGAGAGAGAGCAAGATAGGGAGGGAGCGAAAGAGGATGAGAGAGAGTGATAGAAAGCGAAAGAGAACGAGACAGAGCAACAATGAGCGAGAGAGGACGAAAGAAAGCGAGAAGTAGCGAGGGAGATTCGAGAAAGAGCGAGAGAGAGAGAGAGAGAGAGAGAGAGAGAGAGAGAG
>NW_022639639.1:395991-398648 GCF_010583005.1 Odontomachus brunneus
GGGGGGGGAGATTCGAGAGAGAGCGAGAGATAACAAGGAAGATTCGAAAGAGAGCGAGAGATAGCAAGAGAGAGCGTGAGGAAGCGAAAAAGTAAGAGAGAGAAAGAGAGAGCAAGAGAGGGAGCGCAGTGTTATAGCTAATAATTGATTGAATCGATCGCGACGTATCTGAATGACATAATTTCGCGAGAAAATACCTAAATATATAAATAAACACATATTTTTGGATCTACTGCACGTATCAACTTCGTTCTTGTTTCAGTTTAATCAGAAAAATACACGTTTTCTTGTAGTACTTACTTTTTATTATAAATTTGGTTTATTTAAAATGCGTTGTAAAGAATCTGCTGAAAATCTCCTTCGCGTAAATGATACCCGATAGCGTCTCTCATATTTTTTATATAATATACTTGGCGTGAGACGCTATCGCGTCTCCTGATATTATTGAGCTAACATTATAACAACAATGATACTTTGTATTTACTACGAGATTTACATATATACAGGATGTAAAAAAATTAGACCGATAAACTTTGAGGGGAAATAGAGAACATAAAAACAAACATATTTTGTTAATAATGTTTTTCTCTACGGCGCTGTTTTAATACTACAGGAAATACTACAGGATATACAAAATAGGAATTTTATGATTTTAATAAAAAACAAACATATAAGTGGAAAAATTAAATTTATTTCAATTACACATATTTTAATCTGCAAAAAACAATAAACAAAAGAACAGAACAAAAATGCGCAATTGATTAGCTCAATTTATAATAAATGTTCAAGAATTCCTCCAGTTGCTTCAACACAAAGATGACATCGTCGAAACATTGATTGTCACACGTTCGAAGACTGCAGGAATATTCTGAACCTGATATGCTACAGCAGTAATTCGGGCTACCAATTCTGCTTCTGTTTCAATAGGTGTCTCATAAATGAGAGTTTTCATATGCCCCCATAAAAAAAATCAAGCGAAGATAAATCTGGTGACCGGGGAGGCCATGCAATAGGACCTCTTCGGCCTATCCAGCGCTCATTAAATCTTTGGTCCAAGTAATTGCGCACAGTAGCACTAAAATGGGCAGGTGCTTCATCGTGTTGGAACCACATTTGCCTTCTTGTGACAAGTGGCACGTCTTCCATGAGTTCTGGCAAAACTTCCTCGAGAAAAATACGATAAATATTGCCATTCAATCGTAAAGGTAAAATGTACGGCCCGATAAGGAAGTTATTGATAATACCTATACATTGATAATACCCATACATTAACCGTAAATTCTTCTTAATGTGATCGAATAAATGTAGCATGAATATTATCCTCACTCCAAACGTGAGAGTTGTGAGTGTTAAACATATCCTTGTGAAGCTTACTTTGTCAGTTAACAGTATTAAAGAAGAAAATTCGGGATGTGTTTCACACTGCTGCAAATACCAACGCGCAAATTCTAAACGTCGTAGATGGTCTTCAAATTTTAAACTTTGTATACGTTGCCGATGAAATGGATGTAATAATTGTTCATGAAAAACATTCGATACATTCATGTTATTTGTTCCAATGTTAAATGCAATTGTACGTGTACTAGTGTAGCATTATTTTCTATTTCTGCCAAAACTTGCTCTTCAAATCGCAGAGTTCTCACTGAACGTCGTCGTCCTTGTCCATTCGAACTTCTAAAAGAACCATTTTCTCGCAAATGTCGATGAATGGATTCGAAAATGGAATGATGTGGAATGTGACGACCAGGATATCGTCGTTGATATAGTCTCTGTACTGTCCGTCCATTGCAATTAGCTGCTCCATAAGTAAGATGCATGTCTCAATTCAATCCAAGTATATCGCTTCATAATGATAAACAAATCACATCAAATTTATTAAGATATAATTGAAGACTTCTGCTCCATTAAGGAGTTACTACTTGAATACATACTACGTAGACTAAGACCAAAACGAAATATCGTAGAGAAGAATATTAACAAAAAATTTTTATGTTGAAGTCCTCTCCCTCAATACTGTCCTGTTTCCCCTCAATACCGTTTATTAATGAAGCGTACTTCACAAGGGTATTTTGTATTTACTTTCACAATTCTTATCGATGAGGCATTGAAACAAACAGAATCGTTAACCCGAATTTCGATGATGTCATCTTTATGTTGAAGCAAATGGAGGAATTTTTGGACATTTATTATAAATTGAGCTAATCAATTGCGCATTTTTGTTCCGTTCTTTTGTTCATTGTTTGTTAAAGATTAAAATATATATGTATAATTGAAATAAATTTAATTTTTTCACTTATATGTTTGTTTTTTTATTAAAATCATAAAATTCCTATTTTGTATCCTGTAGTATTAAAACGAAGCGTCGTAGAGAAAAACATTATTAACAAAATATGTTTGTTTTTATGTCCTCTATTTCCCCTCAAGTTTGTCGGTCTAATTTTTTTACACCTTGTATATATATATATATATATATATATATATATATATATATATATATATAAGGTGTAGTAAAAAGAAATGCATTATTTTTGCATGAAATTAAAGACTTTATTTAGCATAGTAGAATGATCCGATTTAGGTCAAATATGCACCGTTTTGTTCGATAACTTGTTGCCATTTTGAAGGTAATTCCATTATGCCTCTCTCATAGAAACCCT
>NW_022639639.1:398658-404501 GCF_010583005.1 Odontomachus brunneus
CGCCTGGCTTGCGTTTTCGCCTTTATCGAAGAAAAACTGTAAAATATGGCGTATTTTCTCTTTGCTGGTGTCCATCTTTGATGCGCGCTCAAACAATACTGAGTCAAACAATCACAAAACTGTCTGAGAAGTTTTTTTAGTACGAAATCTTGTGGCGCCCCAGCTAACGCTGGGCGCACACGCACATGCATACACACCTGTGCAGCAGCTGCCACGCGCTGATAGGCGAAAGCAGAAACTACTGCCGCACCAAGTTTTTGCGATCGCGCCGTAAGTGGTAGAGACGGTTTTCCCTGTACCAGTCAGTCAGATCAGGTCGAGAAAAGTAGAAGGCGTTTTCTCATGCTAGAGATACATATACACGTTTCTTTTTGTTCGGAGTGGCCGTCCTACGTGCCGCGGTGTCCATTATGTGGTGCGCGTTGGTTCATTATTGCGACACGTGTATGGGATTGAGAGAGATAACCGCACAGTTATTCACAAAGACGCAGTGGTGTAAGCCTTCGTAAAGTATTGTGCCGAACGGAACCTCATGAAGTGTAACCGCGGGAAAATTGCTGTGCTTGTGTCATAGAGCACGCCGGTGTAACAGCGCTGCACGCGCATGTGCTTGCAAAGTCAGTCGCACGCGCGCATTAGCAGATAAGATATTTTGTGTCTCACTACGCATATTTCCTGCTTGCTCAAGTGTATGATTATTACCGTGCATACCCGGGCGGTGACACGGGCTGTCCACGTGCCGTGGATAGGTCCGTGTGCGCACACGGTACGTCGGCGCGGTGTCAATCACATGCTCCTGCGTGATCACCTGTGTGCACAGTCTCAGCATTGTGCCAATCTGCACATGCACGTGCACGTGCTCGTGCACATGTACACACGTACTCGACCTTACTTGTGTGGAATAATCCTTTCTCTCTCTTGTTTTGTTTTGTACTGCGTCCTCCACACAAACCGTGATAACGTTCTCTTCTTTTTCTTTTCTGTGCCAAATACCGTGTGTTAATATTAAGTACCGGCATTAAGGTTAAGCTTGTGAGAGTTTGAAGACTGCGTTTCTTTTGTTCTTTTTGCGTAGGCTAAGTGCGTGCGATCTTATCTCTTTTGTTCATTTATTTCATATTGTGCGGTGATCGGAGCCCACCAAAAAGTTTGTGTCAGCATTAAAGTATACATTTCTTTTGTTAATTGGTGCGTTGAGCATTTGTTCCTGTATGTGACATGTGTGCCTGTCCAGAGTTGCATTCCGAGCATGTACGCGCTTAGAGTTGTGTGGTACAATATACACATGTGCCACGTGTATGTTGAGTGACGTTACCACAATCTTATCTTTCTAACGCCATCTAGCGTAAACCTATCGCACTTATACAACGCGAGATACACATTACTAAAGCCATTTATTGGAAAAATAATGGATTTCTTTTTACTACACCTTATATGTTGTATAAATATACGTCAAAATAACACTTTCGCATATTCATTCAGTTTGTCATAAAAAATTAAAAAAAAACAAACAATTTTCAGGTAATCTGATCCTCCAGTCCCCTTAATGATATTGATTTTTCAACTCAACAGATTTTATCTTTTCATGTCTTATGGCTCCTGCACACAGGACGCGGTAATGCTTGCCGCGCGGCGAAAGTTCGCACGACAGCTAATCAATATGTTGTTTTTCCGTAAGAGCTAGAAGATTATTACGGAAAGCAGAATATTGATTGGCTGTCGCGCGAACTTCCGTCGCACGGCAGGCATTACCGCATCCTGTGTGCAGGAACCATTAATTATTTTACTAGAAACACATATCCCTTATAGAAATATCATACTAAGAATCATTGATAATTACTTATTTTCAATATTAAAAATACTGGATAATAAGTAATTATCAATGATTCTTAGTATATTTCTATAAGGGATTATTAACAAAATTACTCAAAAACTATAACTGCTATGATATTTTTATTGGGAAAGAACCTAATCTCTAACCAAATCATTGAGGGAAAACATTTTGTGACTTTGGAATATTTTGTATGTACAATGTAAGATAATTATATGTAATTGTTAATTTTTATATTGCAGGAACTTAACCAGACTATTATGCAAGATTTAAGTGTCAAGCAATTAGAAGCCATTACACCGTTGCCAAAAAGGGTTATTAAGTGGTGGAGATGGTATCATCAATTGACAGGATTGGATGCTGTTGAAGCAGCTAAACAACAAGTAATCATTCTTCAAGATAAATTGTTTGAGTGTCAAGATAATAGAAGATTTCTAAATAAACAATTGACAGATATTAGACTTGGATTACAAGAAGTCTATAGTGAATTAATACAGACTAAGCGAGATGATCCTAAATATGTGCATTTAACTATGGTAGAAAATAAAAAATTACGAGAGCAAAATAATATCATTAGTAGACTTGCATTATTGGAAAAAGAAGAGAAGGAAAAATTTACACAATTGACTACAGCTTTTAAAGAATATCATGATAACCAAAATATGAATGCACAAAAATACAAATATTTATCTATTATTGCCTCAGTGATAGTAGCAATAGTATCATTAATTGGTTCAATAATACTTAATAATCAGAGGATATTGAGTGTAAAAAATGCTATAAATGAAGCACAAGAAAAAAATGAATCTTTATTTCATACAAATACAAATCAACTATATGACCTTCAGAAAAAATTTCATTTATTTGAAACAAAATTTTCACAAAATACAAATGAAAAAAAGGAGATTGATAAAGAAAATGACAATACATCTAATGTTTTGACAACTAGTGCCAAGTATGTAGCACATACAGTAATTTTAGGTGGGAGTTATGCTATAAGAGGAGTATACGCGTGTGGATCATATATCACCAAAATTTTTACGGGATAAAGAATATCTCTTTTCCTCTCTTTTTAAGACATTATTAAGAATTTATAATTCCGTAGCACAGAACTAACTTTAGACAAGTTCTTACTACTTTTTTCTTGTACTCATACATAAATTTATTTGTTATTAAGTACCATAGATAGCCTTGTATTTGTAATTTTGTTATTAAATATAGATACTATAGATACTATAGATATCTATAGTATCTATAGTATCTATAGATACTATAGATACTATAGATAGTAGAAATAACAACTAATATGCACTGTTATCATGTATACTATTTATATTATATCAAATGTATAAAATCATGAAATTATGAAATAACTGTTCCATTAAATATAAAATTTTTCTTTTTTTCTGTAAATTTTTCTTTTTTCTATAAAATAATAACTTAACTGCTACAATACATACTATATAAAAGAAAACATTAAAAAGCTCTATACTTTTTATAATCTATATACGCGCTGTAAAATATATGTTATGTGCACTTATCTTTATTTATATACACATAGCTATACACAAAATGTTTCAGAACAGTTATGCTATATGAAATATTATGAAATTAATCCTCTGTTTACACATTAGATTACAATCACTACACACTTGGGTTAGCGTAACTCACAAACTTTGTTGACTCATATTTCGGGTTGAATTTAATCAATTTAAACGTTTTTTTATTAATCAAAAGGGAGAATACTCAATATATAATGGTGTTAGTTAAAAATTGTAGATATTCCAAAATAAATTTTTGGAAAAAATGGAAGAAAGTGGAAAATTTTTGAAAAAAATTATTGTTTTTAAACACCTGTATTTTTTTTTACAAAAGAAAAGATAAAATAGTTTAAAAAATGATCAATGGAAAGCTGAAAAATTAAACTAAAAAAAAGAGTCTATCATCAGTGTTTTATTTTTTTCAAAAACTATATTTGTTTGGTAACTATATTTGGTAACATGAAAATGTAGAATTTTCATGTTGCCAAAATTGATGTCGACGAATTGATGTCACAAAAATGAGGTGCAACGTGAAATGCTCACATTTTTTATGCAAATAAGTGATTAAAAGTATTTTAATAATCTGTTGCTAATAATTTTCATTAATTACAAAACGAAACAGTAATAACATTTATTTAAACAATTAATTTATTAGAAGATTTATTTGACCCTTTATATTTACAAAATTATTTAAGCTTAAAGAATCAAATTAAAATAACTAATTTGAATTACTAATGCTGTATTATCTGTTTCCAATTCTTCTTCAGATCGTTTGCTCGCTCGCTAGCTTGGTTTAACGCCTCAAGCTCCTCAGCTCGACGTTGTTTCTCGCGCATCATCTGAAAAACAAAATATTATCTGAATGCGTTATTAATTAAATTATTTAATATAATATTTATTTCAATTTTCTAAAATTAAGATACTACTTTTACAAATCGTTGATAATATTAGCAGCGGAATTACCTAGAAAAGCGTCGCTTATGTGAAAGATACTTTTTAGATACAAATCACACTTTTTATAAGCATTATATGCACAAAATGATAAACAATCAAATAGAATCACTTTTACTTACACTTCAAATTTTCGATTTTTCACGTTTTTGTAGCAATTCCTACGCACTGGATAACTGTAATCCACACACACACACACTTTTGTAGTCAGTTCTTCGGCCGCTATAGGAGTACTGATGGCACCGAATAGGGGATCAATAGAGGGAATCTCTAAGATTTTTCCTGTCCCCTATTACTTAATATTTTAAAAGAACACATATTTTAAAATTGCCTTGAGTCAGAGCTCTCATTTTTATTACATTAGCAGCATGCTGGCAGCGCGGTGCTAATGTAATAAAAGCGTGAGGCTCACGGACACAGGCGCTCGCTTGTGTGAGTTCCCCACAGCGCTGCCAGCGTGCTGTTAATGTAACAAAACTGAGAGCTCTGCCTTGGGTTACTGTAACTCAGTGTGTAGACTGAGAATTAATATCTCGATAATTATTAAGAATATCACAAATAGTATGGAACCGTTTTATTCATTTCAACCCGTTCTACGTTCTCACAAACGATGACATAAGTGATTGAAGCACCGTGTTTATACATATGTGAACATGTATATGAGTATGTATCTATATGCGCGCGCACGCACATATGTATGCGTATGTATGTACATTGCAAAAAATAAATGTACATATATTTTATAAAATGCGTTTCTTGTAATTATAATTTTAAATTATACATTTTACGTTAAAAAAATATATATAATACCCTTATAGAAATATCATATTAAGAATCATTGATTAATTACTTATTTTCAGTATTAAAAGTACAGTATTTAGTAATATTCTGTGATTCAAATACAGCTTTTAGTATTCTAGTATTTCAATATTTAATGTTATAAATCCTACCTTATAATTGATTTCCATACTTCAATATTGATATGCAATATTGATATCACTGGACTTCGTCCAGTGATAAAATACTTACGCAGAACATTGTCAAAATTTAAATACTAATATATAATACTTTGTTAAGTGATGAAATACTTGCGAAAAGTACTGTTAAGATTAAAAATATTACTAGATTTGAGGTTTTCACGGCCATTGATACAATGTCTAGGTATAGCTTCCGGAATGGAGCCGTGTCTTGAATCAGCGATATGCCGACGTTTCGCAAACGTTGCAGTTTGCATCATCAGGGCTGAGAACTCTGATACTGAGCTCCCTTGGTTAAAGGTAGTCCTTATATGCCCCCCTCCCCCCCTTTGTGTAGATGGTGTAGGAAGTGGAACAAAATAATCGAATACCCTTCCTGGATGTGCTAGTCCAAAAGAACCAAGATGGCACCTTAGGTCACCAGGTCTACCGAAAACCAACACACACGTACCGATATCTACATGCAACCTCTCATCATCATCCCTCGCAAAAGAATTCTGTCATAAGTTCATTGGTTTACAGAGCGCTCACAATTTCGGAACC
>NW_022639639.1:405094-405630 GCF_010583005.1 Odontomachus brunneus
TCCACACCAACACGTTGCCTCCTCCATGTTTCATAGTTGGAATTTGATATCTTACATTGTTTCTGGTACCAACTGGACGTCGCACATGATGTCTTCCATCACTTCCAAACAGATTAAATTTTGATTGATCGGAAAATGCTACCTTTCTCCAATCTTCTATTGTCTAGTTTATGTGATCTTTTGCAAACTGTAAACGGGCATTCTGATTCTTCTTGCTAATTAAAGGCTTCTTCACACCGATACGCCCGAACAATCCGACATCATGTAAACGTCTTGTAACGGTACAGCGGCTAACATTGGCGAGGTTTTCATCACGGAGTTCGCGAGCAATGTCATTTGCTGTTTTCCGCAGATTAGCAATTGACTTCATTTTAATCACGCGGTCTACTTTTTTTGTTGTTTTTCGCGGTCTTCCACTTCGCGGGCGATCCTTTAGATCATATCCAGCACGGTACTTAGCTAATATATTATTAACAGTCGACTTACAAATTCCTAATAGCTCAGCAATATCACGAGATACTTTACCACTTCGCGAC
>NW_022639639.1:405640-405841 GCF_010583005.1 Odontomachus brunneus
ACAATTGAATTCATTTTAATCACGCGGTCTACTTTTTTTTGTTGTTTTTCGCGGTCTTCCACTTCGCGGGCGATCCTTTAGATCATATCCAGCACGGTACTTAGCTAATATATTATTAACAGTCGACTTACAAATTCCTAATAGCTCAGCAATATCACGAGATACTTTACCACTTCGCGACAAGCTAATAATTCTTTCTCG
>NW_022639639.1:405900-406280 GCF_010583005.1 Odontomachus brunneus
TTAGAGACATTTGTAGGGTCCCTTGGAACAGCGACTTGTGATTGGACTGTGTCCAATTGCCCCGTGTCCAACTGATATACACCCGTTGAATACACACCAGATTTCTTGTTTGACCATAACGGTTGAACCGATGAGATTCTAGATAGGCTCAATCGATTCCTTGGGTTTATGTTAGTTAATAAAACTGTCTTTACTTTTGCTCTACGTTTTCTAGAACTTGAGATATTTTAGTTCAAAGTCCGAAATCGCTAAGTTTTACGATTAAGGAATTCGTCGTCTGAGAAAATGTCCAGGTTGACGTATTTGTCGCCAGAGGTGCTACGGCTCAGATTACGTGTTCGGAAACTCGGTATGAGTTATAGTTTGTTTTTTGTAGTTGC
>NW_022639639.1:406290-406787 GCF_010583005.1 Odontomachus brunneus
CACCAGATTTTTTGTTTGTCCATAACGGTTGAACCGATGAGATTCTAGATAGGCTCAATCGATTCCTTGGGTTTATGTTAGTTAATAAAACTGTCTTTACTTTTGCTCTACGTTTTCTAGAACTTGAGATATTTTAGTTCAAAGTCCGAAATCGCTAAGTTTTACGATTAAGGAATTCGTCGTCTGAGAAAATGTCCAGGTTGACGTATTTGTCGCCAGAGGTGCTACGGCTCAGATTACGTGTTCGGAAACTCGGTATGAGTTATAGTTTGTTTTTTGTAGTTGCGCTGCTGAACTGGTGCAATAAGTTAGAGCGAGACAAAATATACTTTTATTCTAGTTTTCACTCTAACTTATTGAACCAGTTCATTGTTGATAACTATACTGAATGAATTATTTGACTGTGAATATTTTATTAGAAGTTATGTGCTATATATATATATATATATATATATATATATATATATATATATATATATATATATATATATGTGTGT
>NW_022639639.1:406797-406993 GCF_010583005.1 Odontomachus brunneus
ATTGTTATGCTACTAAGAATAGTTTTAATACACTTTTTATTGAAAACTTTTAATAAAATTATTTTATAACATAATATTTACTTCAAAATATGTACTCTAATATATTTTAATATATATTAAGTTATGGAATTACTATTCATAAAAGTCAAGGGCTGAGCTTGCAAAATGCTGTCATGGATATAGGTAACTTTGTATT
>NW_022639639.1:407003-407323 GCF_010583005.1 Odontomachus brunneus
CCTAATAGCTCAGCAATATCACGAGATACTTTACCACTTCGCGACAAGCTAATAATTCTTTCTCGGATTGCCTGCTGCGTGTTTCGTGCCATGATGATACTCTGATGTCTATTGATCGATTACTCTTTCGGAAATAAAGTGATAAGTACTCAGTAGAAGCATAACATAAGTAATAAACACAGTGGCCAGGAACTTTTGAACAGTGACTTATTGAAAATGTGTTAGTAAACACACTTTCAATAGGTAAACTTTAGAAGATACGCTATTTTTTGTACATTATCACAGATTTATATCTACTTATAGTTATAAGTCACTTGCTT
>NW_022639639.1:407333-407671 GCF_010583005.1 Odontomachus brunneus
CGTCAGTTAAAGCTAGTGAGGAAGCTATTATTGAGTATAATCGTTTAAAAAAGGTACATAAAGCAAAAACAGCATTGATTACTGTTTCTAAGGAGAAACATCATAAAGTGAAAGATATCTTGTGGACTTTACCAAAGATAATTTCCTGTACCCAAGTACCATGTCAAAAATTTTTACAGAATACTGCATGGGTTATAAAAGGTTTTCAAAATACAGATAAAGTTTCATGTTATGCAAATTCAGTATTGCAATGTTTATTGCATTTAACTGATATCAGACAATTGTTTATTTTGGATAAATCAAATGTTTTAGGTAAATTAGCGTATCAGTATGAAAAG
>NW_022639639.1:407681-408051 GCF_010583005.1 Odontomachus brunneus
AATAGGCATACCTATTTACATTTAATTAGAGATCGGTTACCTGAATTGATGGAAGATGTCGATTTAGAAACGCGACGAAGAATGTGGTTCCAGCAGGATGGTGCACCACCACATTTTGCACGAATCGTACAGGCTTTCTTGAATGAAAATTACTATGGGAGATGGATTGGACGAGTCCGGTTAATTAGCCTGCTTGTTCATCCGATCTCACATCCCCAGATTTTTTTTATGGGGCTATTTGAAAAATATTGTTTTCGAACAACAGCCCACAACATGAGCAAACTTTGAAGATCGCATTCGTCGAGCATGCGCTGCAATTCCAAGGCAAACTCTCCTTAACACCGTACGCCATTTCCAAAGACGTTTGATT
>NW_022639639.1:408061-408471 GCF_010583005.1 Odontomachus brunneus
TTATATTTCACAATGCGTCAAGTATTGATAATGGTCATTATACAAGTATTAGGTACTAAACTTAGTTCCTGCGGCTCACAGTTAGATGACGTTAGTTGTAGGTGTAATTTATTTTGACATCTGAAACTGGCTGTATTTTAGAAGTTAGACATTTGTCAATAAAATTCAGTGCGAAGAGATTCATTTAAGCGAGCAGTGCTATTTTTTCTTTTGATTAAATATGGGACGTGATAAGTTGTTTTTTCGACATGTGCTGCTTCATTACTTTGACTTGAAAAAAACTGCAGCTGCAGCTCATAAATTGCTTTTCGAAGCTTATGGCAATTATGCTCCATCGGAAAGAACATGCCAAGTATGGTTTCAGCGATTTAAGAGTGGTGATTTTGATGTCAATGATAAAGAACGCTTAG
>NW_022639639.1:408481-408557 GCF_010583005.1 Odontomachus brunneus
TTCAGCGATTTAAGAGTGGTGAGTTTGATGTCAATGATAAAGAACGCTTAGGCCAACCGAAAAAGTTTGAAGACAC
>NW_022639639.1:408567-410328 GCF_010583005.1 Odontomachus brunneus
GGTCGGATGAGAATCCTCATTGGCACAGGACTGTGAATCATCAAAGACGTTGGAGCCTTATAGTATGGTGTGGCATCGTCAACGGATATTTCATTGGTCCTTATTTTTTTGAGGAAAATGTTAATAGGCATACCTATTTACATTTAATTAGAGATCGGTTACCTGAATTGATGGAAGATGTCGATTTAGAAACGCGACGAAGAATGTGGTTCCTGCAGGATGGTTCCAGCACCACCACATTTTGCACGAATCGTACAGGCTTTCTTGAATGAAAATTACTATGGGAGATGGATTGGACGAGTCCGGTTAATTAGCCTGCTTGTTCATCCGATCTCACATCCCCAGATTTTTTTTATGGGGCTATTTGAAAAATATTGTTTTCGAACAACAGCCCACAACATGAGCAAACTTTGAAGATCGCATTCGTCGAGCATGCGCTGCAATTCCAAGGCAAACTCTCCTTAACACCGTACGCCATTTCCAAAGACGTTTGATTTTATGCCTTCAAGCAAATGGAGGCAACTTCGAACATTTGCTTCGAAATTAAATTAATAATTTTTAAAATAGTGAGAGGCGAGGGGACTCACTTTAATCCAGCACCCCAAAGGAAACAGTACTTACTACGTCCACGTCGTTGTTTCTGGGTAGCGCTAAAAGTAAGGTTAATACAGTTAAAGAAACCCTCGAAAATAGTGATTCCCATTTTGAAAAATCACTATGACCTTGAAATAACCTTGAAAATCGAGTTCAAGGTCAAGATCAGAGTACAGATAGGTGACCCCCTCGGCCCCCTTTAACATTTGTCTGAACCAATTTTACGTATTTGGCTTAGGTTCCGATATATTCAATTGGGAAATCAAAATTCGCAAACCTGACCTTTATTCGACCTTGCCATGACCTTGATTAACATATCATTTTGAACGTAAAATTTCCTGCTCTTTTCAAATCCGAGGTCAAAAATAGGTGTTCCCATTTAAAAAAATCACTTTGACCTTGAAATAACCTTGAAAATCGAGTTCAAGGTGAAGGTCCTTGGTACCATTACGTGACCCCCTCTGTCCCCTTCTACTTTTGTCTAGACCATTTTTCTCTATCTGACTTAGATTACGAGAAATTCAGGTGGGGAGATTAAAATGGCCCACCCTGTATATGACAGATGCTTTAATTAATTAATTGTAACATTAAATTGTTTATTAGATATATTTGTGACTTTTTCCGTATCGTGTTCACATTTATTAATACTACGACATTAATTAAGGACATACCCGCGTACACACACACACACACACACACACACACACAAAAGTACAGGAAAACAAAGGAAAAGATCCTTTCATTATAATTACTATTGTTATGCTACTAAGAATAGTTTTAATACACTTTTTATTGAAAACTTTTAATAAAATTATTTTATAACATAATATTTACTTCAAAATATGTACTCTAATATATTTTAATATATATTAAGTTATGGAATTACTATTCATAAAAGTCAAGGGCTGAGCTTGCAAAATGCTGTCATGGATATAGGTAACTTTGTATTTAATTGTGGCCAGGTATATGTTGCATTATCTCGAGTAACCTCTATAGAAGGACTGCATTTGATTAACTATGATCCTTCGTCGGGAGCGGTGCACTTGGACACGGTGCATTTGGACACAGCCAATCACAGCACCGTGTGATTAGAGACATTTATAGGGTCCCTTGGAACAGCGATTTGTGATTGGACTGTGTCCAATTGCCCCGTGTCCAACTGATATA
>NW_022639639.1:410338-416045 GCF_010583005.1 Odontomachus brunneus
TCCGCACCCAGCGTATTCACCAGACTTAGCTCCTTCGGACTATGACTTGTTCCGGTTGATGCAGCACGGCTTGGTGGATATACACTTCAGAAATTACGAGGATGTGCGAAAATGGATCGACGAATGGATTGCATCAAAAGACCAATCGTTCTATCGTCGCGGAATCTAAGCGTTGCCCGAAAAATGGGAAAAATGTATAGCTAGCGAAGGAAAATACTTCGATTAATGTATTTTTTGCTTTTGATGTCGAAATAAATGAGTTTTTTAAACAAAAAACCGCAGGAACTAAGTTTACCACCTAATATTAAAATATAGAAATATCTAAATATCTAAATATTTTCCATAATATTTATTGTAAACAAAAAATTAATATTTTGTAAATATTTCTATAAATATTGCACATGAAAAAAATAAATATAATTATTTATAATTATCAAATTAATAAAGAAATAAGAAAATCGAAATTTAAATTGGTAATGTACATTAGAAAAAAATTTTTTAAATGAAAGAAATATATTTTGTTACATATAATTTCTGAACTGAAAAAAATATTTGTTAAATTTTAGAAAATATATAATAAATATACAGAAATATTTTTTTTTAAATTTGTAAAATAAGCTGTAAAATTATGAATTTATGAATAAAAAACCCGCCGGGACGTAATAGTAGTGTCATAAAAGTAAACACGACGTTCGTGTGAGAAGTGTTCCGCAGAACTCGCCGTGACCGAGCATCGTGGATTACATGCAAATATAAATATAAGTAATAAATATTATTACAAAAAATATATAAATTATATTTGTAATATAATATTAATTGTTGTGTAGGAAATTTAATATCTGTCATATTCGTGTTTTGCTGAAGGAAATAAATATCATAAGCAGAATGTGGGAATAATGAAACTCCTTCTTCTCAAGTCGGAATGCGTTCATAAATTTGCTAAAAACGATCCACCAACTTTTAAGTCCGCGACTGTACAAAAGCTAAGAATCGTAGAGTGCCCATAGATTTAGTATATATAGACTGCGTACTGGGCTGAGCGGGCGTCACAGAATAGAAAGAGAGAGCATGCTTTAGATCAGGATTGGATAGTATTATACTGAGATATTATACATTGTATTACACACTATATTATGCACTATATAATACATTCAGTTTTATACATATTATACTTCCTGTAGCGCCATCTCTCCCGATATTCACAGCCAGTATTGAAAATCTATAGTTTATGTCACGTATACTATAAATTTTCAATATTTGCAATAAATATCAGAATGCACACTTTATAGGTGATTTATTAACGTCATTACTATTATTTTAAGTTCTATATTTTGAATTCTCTTTTATCGCTAAAAGCGTTTCTAAAAATAGCTGATAGTCAATCACAAAGCTTATAAAGCCATTTTTAGAGGTGCTTTTATCATGTCTGTTCTTTTTCATTGTACCGGTGCAATAAGCGTGAGACAAACATATATTTGTCTCACTCCAATTTGTTTCAGCAGTACAGGGCTGCGTTCAGGAATCCTACTCGATTATTAGAGTAACATTTAATTGGCCAATTAAAGCAAAAAGAACTAAGATTTATTTATTATGATTGGTTTATTTAAATAAAGCCAGCGGCACACGATGCTTGTTTTCATGCTGGATTGCTTGCTGGATGGAAATACTCTGTTCTGATTGGTGCATTTCTGAAGACGGACCAATCAGAATAGAGTATTTCCATCCAGCAAGCAATCCTAGATATTACACGTTTTATGCGTTTTTATACGTATTATACGTATTTAACGTACTTTACCGTATAATGTAAAAAACTTTAGAAAATGCTCGAAAAACCCAACCCTGCTTTGGATTACCATTCTATTTTTTTCTAATAACACGTGGTGAGGATACTCCAGCCTCTCCTTATGTTTAGAGTGGGGTTTATATTGGTTCTCCTGCATAATATGTTTCCCTCAAAGCGTCTTTGTTACACACATAAAATACTTCATGCACATATAAAACATTTTATTATCACAATATATTGATAATTATTCTGTTACGCTATATTATTTTTCTCCTCCAAGCCTTTCAATTGCCCTTCATGTAATACCACCTTCAATAAGCGAACATCGATGTTTTCTAACCATCGATTCTTTTTGCCCATCTCTAGAACAAACCTCTAATGTTACGGATGTTCTTGTGCGAAGACAGACTTTTATATATTACTAGTCTGCTAACTTCGACTACATGGCCCCTAAAAGTATGTACAGAAATCTCGCGCATACGTATATTTGGTGTTCCGACATTCATAATGTAGCATCTCGTTTTAGGCATTATTGCACTCTGATGTAGATATACAATTGATCAATCATTATTTTTAGAAATTTTTTACTGTAACGTATTTCACTCTGATGTTTTTCACTCTGTATGTACACAAATATTTAAGGCGTCATCGGCTATATTACATTTTAAAGGTGCCAATATATAGGAGCGTTTCAGCGTCGAGCGTTCCAGCGTCGAGTGTTAAAGCGTTAGCCAATCAACGTATCAGGTTCCAGAAGTATACTTGTAGTTCTTGCGGAAAGTGGCACATTGACTGGTTATCGCTTTAATGCTCGACGCTCGATACTCTTATGTAAAGACACCTTAAGTCTTTGGTCCTAGGTTTTAACAAGTCTAGTGTCAAGAGGCTACTCTGGTTATATCCTCTTCAAATACTACTAGAGGAGCGTAATGCCAGGTTAATGGTGATCCCGGAATAATAGGAGTCTCTTCAACGTCTTATTTTTCATGAATTATATATTTATTTTATTTGTCGCCATTCTTTCAGCTCTCTCATTTAACAACCACTTCCGACTCTCTCACTGCGCATGCCTTGCCATAACGCGATGATCTTGGCCAATCATAGCCCGTTACGTCGTCATACATTTCACTGCTGTCCGCGGCGCTCTTAACCTATCCGAGATGAGGTAGACTAGTGCGCACAGCACCGAGGTTGTAGTACCATCTTAAGGCTAAAGGGTCATCTACAATGGCTGTAGGAATATGGCTGTAAGGCTGTAAGACGCAAAATAAATTATTTTCATTCGCTGACAGCTCACGTTACAGCCTTACAGCCATATTCTTACAGCTATTGTAGAATGGCCTTAACAGTCATAGAAATTCAACTTAAAAAACCGGGAAAATATATCGGTCGATTTTCCATCTTACAACATTTAAACTGGTGGCACATAGAAAATATTAAGCAGTAAAACGTAAGCAGTAAGCAAATTGACCAATCACAATCATTGTTTCTTCTTACGATCCAAGAATCAACGACTGTGATTGGTTAATTTGCTTACTGCTTACGTCTTACTACTTAATAGTGTTTTTCATTGGCAGAACTGGTGCGCACTGAGTGCGCACTCAGTGCGCACCAGTTCTGCCAATGAAAAACACTATTAAGTAGTAAGACGTAAGCAGTAAGCAAATTGACCAATCACAATCATTGTTTCTTCTTACGATCCAAGAATCAACGACTGTGATTGGTTAATTTGCTTACTGCTTACGTCTTACTACTTAATAGTGTTTTTCATTGGCAGAACTGGTGCGCACTGAGTGCGCACTAAGGCTTGTTTACAATACATTTTCATATTTAAGATCGTGTTTTAAATACATATTTAAAAATATTTTAGGTAATAAAATGATTCGTAGAGATGTTATACATATTATATTACTGGTTAAAAATATTTGAGAATTTATTTAAGACAATCTTTCAATATAATAACATACTGTGAACAAGCCTTATTACGCACTCAGTGCGCACCAATTCTGCCAATGAAAAACGCTATAAGTTTTCCTGTGTGCCACGGCCCTTATATCTCTCTTCATCTGGTTACACGACAAAATCCGTAAAAAGGGAGCGGATAGCGTTGGTATCAGTGAAAATCCCTAGGTAACTCAAATTAAATTTTTATGGATTAGTAACACTGAATAGGTAGTAATATATGTTGGTTAGCTGAAACCTTCTTGACGTGTGTGTGTGTGGATTATATACATGTGACGTTTTGCCATAAGCGTGTGTCGGACATATGCGTATGTCATATGCGTGCACGTCGCGTATGTGAAGTAATCAATATTTAATAAATGTGTATTAAATATATTGTGACGTGTAACTACAGTCAAAATAAATAAATCTTCCACAATAACAAGGTGAAAACAATAACAAGAAGAAAACTTATAAAAATAAAAAAATATATGTTCATAATTAATCCTTATAAGAAATTAATAGTGGCGCTGTAACAAATTGATAGATTACTGTTGCCTTGTCATTTTATTATTTTTTCATAAGTAACATAAAGGTACTGCAACAATACTTAGTCAAACAATAATTAATCACTGGTCAATATGTTACAGGCAGAGAGAATATATATTTTTTATAAGGATTGTTATTTAAATAAATGATATTAAATCATCAATGAATACAATTGAACTCTTCAATACAAGCAGTACAAAGTTAAAAACGGACAAATAAGAGTTAACGCCAGTGACAGGGCGGAGTGCCAGTATATTCATACAAAATAAATATAAATCGCAAAAATTCGTATACATTTCATATGATTTCCTTATCGATTGTCTGGCTACGCTTTGTAATTTCGCGAGTGGTTTGATATAATGCGGCTTTATTGGTGTTACCTTCGTTTACGATCATCTTTCGGTTTCTGTGCGGTATATACGCCGTTCTGTTTGATTTGCGTCAGAATGGTAAGTTTTTGATATTATTAACCTTTGCTTTTGGAACTGACAATATCCATCTTATTTTTAAGGTAATAGTCGTCTAATATTCAGTGGCGTCTACTTATTAACGGATTTTTTTTTAATTGTAATTTTAATGTATTTTGACGGATTTTTGTAATAATTTGAAGTTTATGATGTACTGAAAAGGGTCCAAAAGCGGGACCGAAACGTATACGAATTTTTGCGATTTATATTTATTCTGTATGAATATATTGGCACTCCGCCCTGTCACTGGCGTTAACATTTATTTGCCCGTTTTTAACTTAGTACTAATAAATTCTCAATTTTGTGATATGCCAAGATAAATGTAATTCACTGTTCGGTTTCGTTCTTCAAACTGAAATCAATTTCTCATTGTCAACTAGAAAATGAAACCTGTATGAGATGATGGAAACAGGAAAAAGAGGATATAATGAAGTAAAATGAAGAATAGACAAATGTCAGATAAGTAGCTAATATTATAAACTTCTATAGACATATATTATGCATAAATAATATACATCTATATAGGTTTAGAATATTAGCTACTTATCTCACATTTGTCTATTCTTCATTTTACTTCATTCTATCTTTTTTTTCATGCTTCCATCATCTCCTACAAGTTTCATTCTCCAGTTGACGATGAGAGATTGATTCTAATTCGAGAAAGGAAGTCAAACAGTGAATTACATTTATCTAGGCATATCATAAAATTGAGAATTTAATATTATTTATTTAAATAATAATTCTTATAAAAAATATATATTCTTTCTGCTTGTAACATATTGGCTAGTGATTAATTATTGTTTGATTAAATATTATTGCAGTACCTTTATTTTACTTGAGCAAAAATAATAAAATGACAAAACAACAGTAATTTGTCACTCGCTAATTCATTACAGCATCACTATTAATTTCTTATAAGGATTAGTTATCAACATATATATATATATATATATATATATATATATAT
>NW_022639639.1:416368-416568 GCF_010583005.1 Odontomachus brunneus
AAGGCAAGATCTGGACATGATCCAACCAGTGAAGGCAAGATCTGGACATGATCCAACCAGTGAGGGTAAGATCTGGTCGATATTTTCTTTGGAAACAATAGAAGGTATATTATTTTAAAAATAGACTATTTGAGATGAGTAGAACATCAAGAACAATCAAGGAATCAATCAGGTTTGTACTTCTGCGAACAGGATTTGTA
>NW_022639639.1:416911-421409 GCF_010583005.1 Odontomachus brunneus
TATTAACAATGAAAACGTGGTATTTTTATTGTTAATTTATTGCAGAATCGTAAGCATGGGTTCTCAGTAAGAGAAATCGAAGAAATTGAATTTCGTCGATTACAGCGCCATCTATCATGAATCGAGAAAAATGTTTCAGACAAATTGTATATGTTTTTAGCCAAAGATTCCGAATATGCAATAAAAAATAGGGGTTCCCATTTAAGATTTCAAACTTGCCCCCCCTCACCGCCCAGGGGGAGGGGTGGGGGGGCTAATTTTAACGTCATTGTACGTCCTCCTCGAAATGACGAAATTTTGATTCTAAACATTTTTTCGTAGTGTGCTTATTTTTCGAGTTATTTGGCTGCCTAAATTAAAATGGGTCACCCTGTATATATACAGGGTGCGGCGCCAAAATCTGGACAAAATTCAATTTGAAATTCTTGCCGTTCTATACCACTGGTAGATGTCGCGATTAGCGTTCAAATAGCTTGACGCATGTACTAAACCATCATAACCTCGAAACAGTCGCAATGTTGAAACCAAGTGCGGAGTATAACCGAAGAGCCGCGATTATCGAAAGTGTTCGCGCTGGGCGCTCGGCGACAGAAATCATTCGGTTCTTCGGGTACCCGAGATCGACTGTGTATGATGTCATCGCAAAGTACAATGAGTCTGAGAAGTTCAATGAAAGTTTTGCAACATCATCCAGTGAGGGTGATGTCATGCCACAGCATTTCTTTAACAAAGGGGAAAATGTTACAAAAGAAGTTTATTTGCGTGTTCTGACAAATGTAGTGAAGCCGTGGATGGAAACTGTATCGTCTGGAAAGCCATATGTTTTCCAACAGGACGGTGCGCCCGCCCATACAAGTCATTTGGTGCAAAATTGGTTGTCGGACAACGTCGACATGTTTTGGTCGAAAGAATTCTGGCCTTCCAACAGCCCAGATTTGAGTACTTTGGACTTCTATGTATGGAGCGTAGTTGAAAGGGTCACGAACAAGTCCAGACATCCAAACGTCACATTATTGAGGGCCGCTATTGAAGCGGCATTGACCGATATGGATCGTGACACATTAAAGCGCGCCTACGCACGCTTCAGACCGAGAATGGAGGCGGTCATTCAAGTAAGCGGGAGATATATTGAGTAAATGTGTTTTTTATGGCCTTACAAACAATGTGGTTAAAAAAATTTTGTAAACTTTTTTGTTTTTGCAATAAAAAATATGTTTGGAAAAAAATGTATAATTTGTTTGGATTTTGGCGCCGCACCCTATATATATATATATATATATATATATATATATATATATATATATATATATATATATTATAAGTTTTCTTCTTGTTATTGTTTTTATCTTGTTATTGTGGAAGTTATGTTTATTTTGGGTAATTATTTAGAAGACGGATCTCACCTTCGATTTCGCTGAAACTCACCTATCTTATGTATTTCGATGCGTAGAAAAATCTGAAAGTTAAAATCGTCGCTCTACAAACCGAGAAATTAATTGTTAAAGATGCTAGGTATGATAGGTTAGAAAACCTGTCATTGCAACGTAAAGTTTGTTCGTAGAGTTGCCTTTTCTGTATTGGTACAGTAAGTACTGCAATATCGAACGACAAGCGGGGGGCTGCTCTCGCACCTCCTAAAAACTAATCTAACCCAACCTATCGTCACATTACCCGTCAGTCATTGTTTATTAGTGTTCAACTTTTTTTCTTAATAATTTTTTAATAAACAATGATTGAGGCTAATGTGACGATAGGTTAGGTTAGGTTAGTTTTTAGGGAGAGTGTGGGGGGCGCAGCCCCCACTCGTCGTTCGATATTTTTCGCGTGTTACAAATGATAAAAATGTTAAAAATATTCTTAATTTAAATATTTTTATTAAGTGGATATAGGCAAATATTTTACACAGATTCAATAAGGAAAAATTAGTAGATTTTATAATGCAACATAGTGTTTTGGCAATAAACGTTATAATATTAGTATTAATGTAGTAAAAACATTAATGTTTCAATATATAACAATGTAACGGCAGGTTGGGTTGGGTTAGTTTTGGGTTTTTTTTAGGGCGCAGCCCCCCACTCGTCATTCGATATTGCAGTACTTGTTTTATCAGACTTTATATAAACATACTAGCATCTTTAATAATTAATTTCTCGGTTTGTAGAGCCAAGCGCCGAACTTTCAGATTCGGCTTCTACGCATCGAAATACATAAGATAGGTGAGTTTCAACGAAATTGAAGGTGAGGCCCGTCTTCTAAATAATTACCTTTATTTTGATTTTAGTTACATGTTACAATGTATTTATTAAATATACACATGTATTTATTAAATATACACATTTATTAAATATTTATTACTTCACATACGTGACGTGCAAACATATGTCCGACGACACGCTTATGTCAAAACGTCACACGTATATAAGCTACATATATACTTACGTCAAGGTTTCGGCTAACCAACATATATTACTACTTATTCAGTTTTACTAATCCACAGAAATTTAATTTGAGCTATCTAGGGGTTTTCGCTGGTACCAACGGTATTCCCTCCCTTTTTATGGATTTTGTCGTGTAATTTCTTCTTCTGGAACACCAGTTTCAGGCATGCGCAGATGCTTTTTTCCCGTATGTAATACATACTGTTCGGGGTCAATTTTACATAGTACTGCGTTCGGGGAGACGCTATTTACTGTTATGAGTGTGTTCTGTCCTTGTTTGTTCCCGAAAGTTGAACAAGGACAAAGAACCTAGCTGTAACGTCCGGACTTATTTTGAAACATTAATAATATATTAATATAGATCGGAGGCCGACTTGTTTGATTTCAGACATTACTAGATATTTTATACCTATGTTACTAGACGTAAGTACGTGCGCATATGTATATTTTCGCGCACGTTAAATATTATAATTAAAATTATAACGCTGAACACTGCGTGTCGTTAGAGAGTCTTAAAATCGATGGATCAACTGTAGACAAGAGAAACCGTAATCGCTCAATGCGATAAGGCGTTCCGCTGCTAACATAAACAGGAGCATGAAAACTGAATCCAAACACCACTCAGGACCGGCGATATCGACGCGGTGACATCGTACCGATGGAATGAATCTCTTCCATCTCCACGACTCCATCAGCCAATCAGCAAACGACTCTTAGCGACAAAGCGACATATAAAAACGCGCGCATTTGTTGAGAAGGCGATTATTTCTTCTCATAATTAGTCTCTGGTCATTCTCGTGTACTTATTTGGAATATATTAGTCGTTAAATCCGACTGTGTTGCAATCACTTTTGCCTACCCTTCAAAAATGAACGTTCGAAAAATCGAACGTTGCGAAATCGAAATTCGGAATCGCGGGCAGCGCCGGAACATCCGAGACCGAGTCAGGAGAACGAGCAGCGCTGATTTCTCGCCAGATTCATCGATCGTTTCTCCAGACTCCGGAGACTTAGGGTAAACTCGGTGAAAAGCAGATTGACCCAAAAACGGATTCATCACTCTGTTGACCGTCCATGTAAGTCACTGATTTCACTACTTTCAAATGTCCCTGTGTAGTTATTTATCGTGGACGTAACACAGTAAACACAATGTTACATGTAACGTACATGTTAGTTGTAATTTCCTACTCAACAATATAACTGTTATATAACAGGGAGCGGTGCACTTGGACACGGTGCATTTGGACACAGCCAATCACAGCACCGTGTGATTAGAGACATTTGTAGGGTCCCTTGGAACAGCGACTTGTGATTGGACTGTGTCCAATTACCCCGTGTCCAACTGATATACACCCATATAACATGCGTGTTATATTGTAACAGTTATATTGTTGAGTAGGAAATTACAACTAACATGTACGTTACATGTAACATTGTGTTTGCTGGGAACGCTCATAGCGCTAAATAAAGTCTCGCCGAACGCAGCCTATATAAGGCAGTTAGCAGTCTAGTAGTTATATAGAAGTCTGTAGCGGCTCTAACGCTAATAAGCACGTAATAGCGCTACTAGCGAGTCTTCGAATATATCCATAGCGACCAATTGTAGCACTAGTGCCGCTAGCGCAGTATCCGTGATCTATTATGCACGTCTAAACTGCTCTGTTTTAGCAATAAGTAATAGCAATTTTTCATGACAAATTGTGCTTTTCTGAAGCTTCTAAACCTATTTCTAAAGATTGGACATTATTCTTTAGAACATTTTGTACCGCACAGATATTTTCTTTTCTTTATCTGCATCGAAAAAATTTTGTATAACCTATGAATTGTGTTAGCAAACAGTTAACTTAAACATTTTTTTTTCGATTTCGATTAAAAGATTATATCTGCGCAGTGTGTTTCAATAAGTACTTTAAGCAAAAGCACTTTCTGATTGGTTTAGTTTAGACGACGTAAAAGCGATTACTGTTTTACAGCATTCTGACATCCCCTTAACATTCTCACCTCAAAGCCGAGCGTCGTCAGCGCGCTGGAGAACCGCACTCGTGGCATCCCCCCCCCCCC
>NW_022639639.1:421419-425571 GCF_010583005.1 Odontomachus brunneus
CGATAGCGCTGAGTGGACAAATGAAAGACGGCAGATTCGTTCAGGGACAACCGTTTCAGACTAACATATCCACTTAAACTATGGATGGGCGATTCTGAATCGATTTTTAAGAAAATCGATTTTCTTCGAGCAAAAACCGATTATTTTAATCGATTATTGTAGTTTCGATTTTTACGCGAATCGATTTTTTATAGAGGAAATCGATTTCCGATTCGTTATATATAAACAGTTGTACCGAGGATAATGGCGTTGGGGCGAATTTCCATGGAAAGCCTGAAGCCAATGGGTGTTTACGTGTAGCAATCGGATTTTCAATCGGATTGATATAATCGCAGTGATGTAAATTGTCTAGACAGAAAGTTCCCTAGGCTAATCGGATTACCAAATCGTGTCCGTGAGGGACGGGTCGGATTAGCGAATACAGAGGAATATTGCATATATACTTCCACATATCATAAAGCTGTGGTGATTGAAAATTCGACTGCTACACGTAAACACCCAATATTGAAGTGATGAATAATCTTTCTGATAGAGACTTCAATCCTTTATTGGAAAGATGTTTTCTTATTGGATATCATATGTTCGTATGTCGGATGTCGGACACTATGTGACATTAATAGCATGTTCGACTGGCTCTGGGTTAACCCACTCTGGTTATTCAGCCTACGTTTATTGGTCGAACAAATACTTATAAGCTTTATGATTGACTAGTAGAGACCTATGACGTCATTAATCGCTCTCGGAACGATTAACTCAGGGCCAGTCGAACACGCTATATGTCTGTTTAAGAGTCGTTCTACATTAGTTGTAAATTGTAAGGTCGCAAGAAAATTGACCAATCACAGTCAATCGTCCTCTTTGCGATTGAAGAAAAGTTTACTGTGATTGGTCAATTTTCCTGCGACCTTGAGATTTATAACTAATGTAGAATCGGCCTTATGCAGGATTCACACCGCGTCCAACGTCCGACGTACGACGTCCAATATCCAATAAAAGAGTAGCTTTCTAATGCAGAATTAAATTCTCTATTAGAAAGCTGTTCTCCTATTGGATATAGGACGTCATACGTCGGATGTCGGACGCGGTGTGAATCCTGCATTACAATACGTCGGAATCAGATAAATCCTTTATTAGACCTGTTCTATAATATTGTTATTGTAGATACTTATATATATCGGGTGCTTTCCAATTGAACTCGAATTAGCCCATTTTCCTATTATTTAATTGCTTTCCAATTGCTTAACACATCTTGAAACATATATACACAGAAATGCACAAAATGTAACGTTGTGCACGATTCAATTGGAACAAAGTGTGTACTAATGTATATGTATGTTGGGTAGGATTAGGATTAGTTTTCAATTATGCTTATATTTTGGTATTTTTTAATAATAAATAATAAAATCTAAATAATAAAAAAGATATTATCCATTTCGCAAATGCCAGTCTCTTTTCAAGCCGCTACGCTTAACTTAAATTAATTTATACTAACTCGAATTTTCACTTGAATTTATTAACTTGAATTTTCACTAGAAAACACTAGTTTACACAGCAGACTAGTAGCTCTTGAGCTAAGTACGGATGTGTAGTGTTGTGTCGACGTTTACGACAATTGGAATGCAACTTGTGTCGCCGTGTGCATGAAAGTGTCTAGGTATATTGCAATTGGAAAGCACCCATCGTTGTCGGCATTCCAGTACTTTACTTTATCTAGTGAATTACTAGAACAAACTAGATCTAACTAATCATTACGGGTGGGACCCGATTGAATGATTGGTTCGACCTAGTAATTCACTAGATAATTCTTTTCATCGGTTGGTTGTATCCAATCGTACCGTGGTCAATCGGGACGCTCCCAATCATTACATTTCGTATCCGATGAGACTGTGTACAATCGGGTTTCACTCACATAGGACGCGTCAATATTATAAAAGTTGGCTAGAAACTACCTCGATAGCCAATTAACATTTTTCCAAAAAAGTAGAAGTTTATTATAGAAAACCACATTGATTGGCTATCGCCGTATTATGTAACCAATTTACGACGCGCGACAAGCGTTGCTGTGTTTTATGTGCAAGAGACATTATTTTGGAGGTCGATATCTCAAAACGCAATAAAAATTATTAATGTAAGCAAATTTGCTAGAATATGTATAATTTTATCGACACTTAATAAATTTACTCACTTTTTTAATTTTCGCTATGTTTTAAGATACACAATGGCTGCGTTCAGCAGAGAAAGCTGCTTTGCAACTGTTATAAAATTCGTGAATCTGATTGGAGTATGCTCTTAATTTTGGTTGAATCCAAGAGCATGTACCAATCAGATTCACGAATTTTACAACAGTTGCAAAGCAGCTTTCTCTGCTGAACGCAGCCATTTTATCCTCTGGGAGTTTATTACGGTTTTGTATGAGAAATGAAAATGCGAAAAGTGAACGAATTTACTAGAATATTTATAATTTCATTGGTCAACATCTAGCGAATTCGCTCTTTTCGCATTTTTACTTCTTATACAGAACCGTAATAAGCTCCCTGGTTTGGAGAATATTTAACGATTTTTAATCGATATTAACGAATATTAATCGATTTTCACAGAATCGATTTTCTTCAGTCCGATTTTTTAGCAAATCGATTTTAGTTGGTTCGATACGAAATCGATTCAAAAATCGATTTTTAAATTGACGATTTCCCATCCCTAACTTAAACTATTCTATATCGTACGCACACAGGAAGACGGGAAAAAAGGAGCGGTGTCGAGAAATAACCACACTGCATTGTCACTATAGCTTTATTTTTTTCTCTTTTTCTTCCTTTATTTTTTTTTTCTCTTTTTCTTCTTTCTTTCTTCTCTCCATACAGGCTGTTATTCTTCTATAGGGACGATCCATACAGCCTTCGGAACGAGAAGGCGTCCTCCGGGTTATTCCAATTTTCCTCTCCTTCCAGATAGAACGCGCTGGTACCAGAGTGCAAGCACCGCCGCTCTCCTTCGGTACTTCCAGATATTAAACGCTCTTTCATAAATCTGTAAAATAGCAAGAAAAGTGTTACCCAGGGAAGAAAACATCCCCTCCCTCTTTGCTCCATACAACTTACTTCCACGAGCTTTTTCCAAAATAGCTTCTCCTTCTCCATACCTGGCGGTTTTCCTATCTTCATCGTTCTCGGTTGCCCTAACCCTCTACTTCCTTCGCTCTTCTCTTCCGTGGCTGCTTCCTCGATCGCTCTCTCCTTCCTCGATCGCTCTCTCGATCTCTCTACAGACTGCCGTGAGAAAAAACCGCACATGATTTCCGGACCACCGTAGCCGAGCCGCGGAAAACTAAAACCTCAAATAAAAAACGGAGAGGCGCCGGCCTTATTACCGAGCGTGCCTTAAAGCAAAACGCGGATGATAGCATGAGAACACCGAGTGTTACACGGACGCCGTCGTGTGACTCAACCCCAGCGGGCAAAATACCTGTATGCTCTCTTCAATTCTCAAAAACCATTCTAACATCTTTTTTTCTCGATCACTGGATATATTACACTTCCGCGACACCAGCCACTGCTGAATTATGCGTCTTAGTCCCGTAAGAACGGACGCACATAATCCGTCTCTTACCGGACACCGGAAATGCGTAAACGTCAGGCGCGATTAAAATCCATCGGCATTTTACCAAAAACCGCTTAATAGCACCTTGCGAGAGACGCAGAAAAGAGCCGGTGAGCGCTAATCCGCGGCAGTTAGTTATCATTCAGAATTCGCTAGAGACGGTCATTCGTCCCGAATTTTCTAAATCTTCTTTCTGGATTCACCAAAGATGGTCGGTCGTATCCCGTCCTTTTATCATTTTCTTACTCTAAATCTTTAATACTTGCTCAGAACCTACACAACAAAGGGGAACTTGTAGAATTTCCTAAAGATATCCTGCCGGGATATTGCAATATCCTACAGATATCCCATAGAAATCATGGATATATGAGATATTACTAGAATACACTAATGTCCGCAATTACGAACACGTGTATAGATATCGCATATTGTAGCAAAATATATTTGTATGATATCCCTGAGATCTCTGATTATTGCCGTGTACAGGAAAACCTCGGAAAATATTGCACGTATATTTTACAAATATATTAGTGATGATTATGGTAGATAGTCTGG
>NW_022639639.1:425581-427905 GCF_010583005.1 Odontomachus brunneus
ATCATGGATATATGAGATATTACTAGAATACACTAATGTCCGCAATTACGAACACGTGTATAGATATCGCATATTGTAGCAAAATATATTTGTATGATATCCCTGAGATCTCTGATTATTGCCGTGTACAGGAAAACCTCGGAAAATATTGCACGTATATTTTACAAATATATTAGTGATGATTATGGTAGATAGTCTGGATATATCTGGGAAAATATTTTTGATAATAATAATGACTAAATTTATAATTTGCTTACTTAATATGCATATCAATAAATATATAATTAGTACAAAATGTGTTTAGTAAGTCAATTTTATACCGATATACTAATTTATATACATATTAAACAATTATCAATATAATGTAAACATTAATATTATAGCTGAAATTATACAAAATAGAATTACACCAAATACAATAAATATATCTTTGGTGAAAAGATTTCTCAGAATCTCAGAAAATTCTCACAATTTTTTCAGATTTTTTAGATGAATTGGAATATCTCAGTTTATTATAACATACAGGTTATATAAAACCTATATTGTTCAATTAGGAATTACAACTACCAGATATTTACTGATAGGTTGTTATGAATATTATGTTTATATATATTATCTAATAACTACAAATTATCACCTATAATAGGAATGTTACATGAACTAACGCAAATGTTATTAATCATAAATTTAATGTTAATTTATTCACGTGAGATATTATGATATCCTCGTGCAATGCAAGCTGCAGTTGTGTTGGAGTTATTTCTTTATTAGTCGCAATGCCACATTTTTAGCTTTTCTAAAAGAGAAAAATTTTTGTTCTCGGTAATTATTCAGTTTAGGCCTCTCACCTCTCACCTTTCGATGAAAGTAGATTCAATCAACGCGTTTTTGCATGAAAAACAACTTTTTCATCTGACAAACTCGTCGCTCTCTACTGCGAAGCGAAATATTAGCCGACAAAGCTGACCACTATTAAGGTTAAGAAAACTCTCTCTCTCTTTCTCTCACTCACTCACTCACTCTCTCTCTCTGTTCATTTTACTTGGATTCAGACCTTCTTTGCGGCTCTCATCAAAGTATCAAAAGGTACGTTTCTCAAAAGAATCACAGGTCCGAACGTGTCCGAACACATCTTAATATAACGGCGGTTAAACCGGATGGAAAACTCACACCGACGACAAACAGCTAGATGTATATGCTCCATAGTCACTTTGTGCATTTCCTATAGTTTTCGAAATATTAATAAAAAGATACCTGTCTCTAGCCATGTACATGCTTTATTTATATCTTATACTCATTTTTAGGATGTCTGTACGATATATTTTACATATTATTAGGTGCGCAACTAAGTTCTCGCTGTTTTTTTTTATGAAAATGCAACTTTATTGTGAAAAAATGATTACAAATGAATCATTCAAAGTATTGCCCATCGCTAGCTACAACTTTTTCCCATCTTTCTGGCAAAGCTCGAATACCGTTACGGTAAAAGCGTTCGTCTTGTGAGGCTATCCACGAATCAAGCCATTTTTTGATGTCTTCATATGAGCGGAACTGCTGATCAGCCAGACCATGTGCCATCGAACGGAACAAGTAATAATCGGACGGCGCAATATCTGGGGAATATGGCGGGTGGGGTAGGACTTCCCATTTGAGCGTTTCCAAGTAGGTTTTAACGGGTTTGGCAACATGAGGCCGAGCGTTGTCATGCAGTAGAATCACTTTTTCGTGCTTCTGCTCGTATTGTGGCCGTTTTTCGCGCAGTGCTCGGCTCAATCGCATCAATTGAATTCGATACCGTTCCCCAGTGATGGTTTCGTTCGGTTTCAACAGCTCATAATAAATAACACCGACCTGGTCCCACCAAATACACAGCATAACCTTCGCAGCGTGAATATTCGGCCGAGCCGACGACGTAGAAGCATGACCGGGCAGTCCCCATGACTTTCTTTTCTTTGGGTTGCTGTAATGAATCCATTTTTCATCACCTGTCACGATGCGATGAAGAAAACCCTTCCTTTTTTGCCGCTGGAGCAGTTGTTCACAGGCGAAAAAACGACGCTCAACGTCCCTTGGCTTCAAATCATAAGGAACCCAAGTTCCTTGCTTTTGAATCATTCCCAACGCATGCAATCGCTTGGAAATGGTTTGGCGGGTAACTCCTAATGCTGAAGCAAGCTGTTCTTGCGTTTGGCACGGATCCTCATCGAGCAATGCCTCCAATTCAACGTCTTCGAAAGTTTTTGGGGACCTTCCTTCACGCGAACGGTCGTCAACATCGAAATCACCGTTTTTGAAGCGACGAAACCAATCACGGCACGTTGTTT
>NW_022639639.1:428015-433791 GCF_010583005.1 Odontomachus brunneus
CACTTCCCGCAAATGACGATTATTTGGCACAAAATCAGACATTTTCACACAACCAAAAGTATATGACGCCAAAACAAAATCACTAACATGTCAAAGCGGTTTGTTTACCATATGTCTAAGCTTGGTTCATGACGTTTTGGATATGTCAAAATCGACCAGCACTTACTGCTGGAGCAATCTATTGACAAACAGCGGGAACTTAATTGCGCACCTAATATCATATTTGAGATAAGATATCTCTTGGATATTGTATACGGGGATATTTTCGAAATTTATTTATTATGATATACTGATGATATTATCAGAAGATTGAGATATATTTCGCATATCCGCGATGATTTTAATATATCTCATAGATATCAATTGCTGTGTGGGAATATTATTTTTCTAAATCATTAGTGAGCCATTGTCTAGAATCCGCGAGTGAAAACTCGGAATAAAGTAATCTTAACTTAGTGCATGTGTGGATACCCTACGGAAATCTTTCCGAGTTACAATCATGGCCTTCCACCTCACAGTCAACCGTGCCAATCAAAGGGGATACACAAGGCCCTTCTTCCTGCTCTCAAAAGGTACTGGATATCGTAACTTATTCGAATCCGTCGACCGCTACAAATGTAAGTCGTAATCACATACTACTGTAACCAGACCCAAGCGATTCGACGCGTACTGCCTGCCGATAGCGCATACGTGCATACATATTGCCATATCGTAGACGTCTAGATAAAGTACCGGGAGCTCTACAATAAATTCTATCTTTTTATTTCCAACTATCTAATTTGTTTTCTTTATCCTTTCCCGTCAAATGCGAAAACATCCTGTAAACTCTTACGGAAAACTCGACGATTACCTAACAACTCAGCACAGCGGAGTTTCCGTCGTGCGCGTCACAGAACCTCGTGAGGACGTGACGATATACAATGTACATATATACACATGTACGTGCACACGCTATAATAATGCACTTGGGGCATCGATACGAAACATGTCGCCGAATATCGCGACTAATGAACACTCGGCGTGTACTCCGCATACCGCATACCGACCCGCCGTATAGTCGCGACAAACATACCGCAGGAAAACAACACTAATATCGAACGAACAAAAAATGCCGATAAGCCGCGAACAAAAACGAAATTACACGAAAGAACAAGGAAGAAGCGTATAAAACGCGACCGAAATCAGAACAAGGGCAGATTGTTCTCGACTCATCTCTAAAGCGGCAGACATCCCGAAAACCGCTCTCCGCTGTGAATGCGCAGCATCCACTCTCGAATTAAGAGATTAGTTCGGCCGGGGATACTCTGCAATCCGCCTTTCCGCTCCGAACTGCTCCCACAGTTCGGCCGGGGATATTCGGCAATCCACCTTTCCGACACAAACTGCTCCCATAGTTCGGCCGGGGATACTCGGCACTCCAACCTTCCGCTACGAGCAATACCTCGCTCGGTCGAGAATATTCGGTACGCCATCTGCTCGTCCCGAGTTTCTTATCCGGCTCGGCCGAACATATTCGACACTCCGTTCAAACCTTTAGAGCAAGGCAACCGGGGATAATTAGCGACTCCGACAAACACTAAGTGGCGACAGACAATGCGAACACTCATAACGCTGACCGCTCTGCGGCACTACATACGCAGACCGCATATCGGCCTATTCAGTCGGACCAAACACAGTGAATTGCGCCGACAAAAACGAAACATGTAAGAATTGTCATACCTCGCGACTAGTCGCCTCGCGAGACAAGCGAAATAACACGTTTCAACCATCGAAGTCATCACAGCGATACTGTGATAACTCCACGCCCACACTTTTGTAAATAGCTACTAATCGAGGAGGCTAAATAAAATCCACTTATAAGGCAGAAACCCACGAGAGTATTTCTTTCACAGACCCTTCACCGAACCCAGAAATTTGGCTCCGCCTACCCAGCACTAATGGCGAGCCGTTATAACGCACGCGTGCGCACACGCATACACATACACGTGACACACAGGCGTACACGCACGCACACACACACAGAGACACACACATGCACACACGCACACGCGCGCGCGTACACATACACACACAATTTATTTCATATAAGATTATTGTATTAAAAATATATATAAATTAATATGGCTATAGATGTTTTAAAATTATCCCAAATATATGATTAACACAGAGTATTATGACTCCTGCACACAGGACGCGGTAATGCTTGCCGCGCGGCGGAAGTCCTATGTGCAGGAGCCGTTACTTTATTATCACTGAATTATCAGATACAGAAAAAACAATATTATATGAAGATAGTAAGTGTCAACAGTGTCTGCTTATTTGATAATAAAGTATGTATGTAGCACATTGTATATATGTAGTACTTTAGAGTCAAATGCAGTTATTATATGCACAAAATAATGAAAAATTTTAGTTTAAATAACATTATGAATTCCAAGTTTTCCATTCCATTCCGTCTGGCGGTTTCCTTTCAACTTTTCCCTGACCTACTTCTGACCAGTTTGTACTTAAAACAGTGCCACCCGATTCTACCTGCAAAAATATAATATTTTTTTATAATTAATGTAACAGATCCCTATACAATACGCATCACGCAATTAAGATGTATAGCTGCTTTGTTAAAGATAAAAAAATGATAGAGACAAAAGATGTATAGTTTAATATAATGATGTATAATATAATAAAAGATGTATAGTATAATAAAGATTATTTTTCAATCGACATTTTTTCCGTATATGCAATTATATACATATATCGGAAAATTACAATTACACTTCTTTAATGGAATCATGTTTTATTTACATAGATTCTTTTGAACATTTTGCGCATACATTGAAGTAAGATACTTGATATTTAAAACAAATGAATATTTTACGAGATATTTTGAATATTTCCGAATAAAATATGCAGGGTGGAGAAAAAAGTCGGTACTCCTGAATAACTCGGAAAATATAAGTTTTATAGAAAAATGTTTCAGACAAAAGTTGTAAGGTTTAGAAAGATGGATTCAATGGTAATATTTATTTGACCTTGGGTGGCGCCGTCAAGATCAGGTCGAGGTTTCTTCGCTTTTTTAAATAGAAATATGTATTTTTTTATTACGGAATTTTATCCTATGTAAAGAAACGAATAACTTTTGTTTAAAAAACTTTTTCATACAAACTCTATTTTCTAAGATATTTATGGAAATATCTACAAAATTATTGGTTTCAATAATTTTTTTACTCCATCAACTTTATAGAAAAATAGCAAGAGATGAAAATTATTTATTTTCTTCTTATAGAGCTCTAAGAATTTTTTCAGGATTTTTTTATAAACTTTTTAGTACTTCAAGAACATGCAAAATGTTGTACTAAAAAACTAATTAAAAAATTCTGAAAAATTTTTCAAAGCTCTGTGAGAAGAAAATAAATAATTTTTATGTATGTATGTATGTAAATCTTTATTGATTCCCATATGGGGTTACAAAGTCTAAAATTATAATTTCCGCTTCCCCAGCTACACACACACACACACACACCTCCGCATCCTAACTCTTAATAACTAAACTTACACTAATTCTTATAGCTAACTTACACCTAACTTACATAACTAACTTAACCTAACGCTTGGACTTCCGTTTCCGTCTCTCCACTTTCATACACTCTCTCTCTCTCACTCACTCATTCGCTCACCCCATATCCACCTTTTTCATTCACTCCTCTCCCTCCCCTCCTTCCTTAATATCTTCCCCACTGCTTTCCCAACTTCTTCCTTCCCTCTCACCCCTCATACACTTCTCCCATACGTGCTCCCAACTCTTTACTTCGCTCCCATACATATCCTGCATCTCCTCTTCTCCTCTTCCTCTCAATACATGCCCTCTCTCATCTCATTTCCCATCCTAAACCTTATCACCCTCCTCCACCTTTCCTCCGCCCAGTCCTTTTCCAGATATCCCGCTATTCCTTCTCCTTTCACAACTTGATACCATATATTGCTTCTCGATTCTCTAATCTTCTCTCTCTCTCTCTCCCACCTCCTCATATTCCTCTCCTACCTCTTCCCCCATCCTCCATCCTCTCTCCTCCATAAATCATTTCCTTTCTTCCTCCCATCTTCCCTTTTCTCCATCTCTTCCCTCATCTCCTCCCTGCACCTCCTTGCAATTATTTCTTCTCCTCCTTCCTCCAATTTCTTCTCAGGGTCCCAGGCCCTCTTCCCTGCCCTCCCTCTCAATTTCTCTCTCCCAACCTACTCCCTTATCATGTATCCTGGAGTCCTCCTCTCCATCCCCATCGTCCACCTCACAAATTTCTCAAATTTTTTCCAACTCCTCCCTCTCCTTCCATCCCCAAATCTCCACTCCATACCCCATCACTGTCCATACTAACTTATCAAATAGCCATAACCTCCTCCTCCTCCAGTCCCTCCCCCATACTCTCTTTCCTATCCCCCACACCTCGGTCATCACCACCTTGCCCACTCTGCCCTCCTTTCTCTATCTCTCACCTGCGCTTCTTGCCCTCCATTCCTCTTCATCACGTATCCCAAATATTTAAATTCTTTCACTTCCTCCAGTTTTTTCCCTTCCACCTACACTCACATCTTTTCTCTCTCTCCCCTTTTCCTGAACTGCATAATTTTCATCTTACTTACATTTAATTCCAGCCCTTTCCCATCCAGATATCTTTCCAGTCTTCCTATCATTGCCCTCATATCCCCTTCCTCCTCCGTCATCAGAACCACATCGTCCGCATACGCCAATGCGTAGTACTTTTCCCCTCCAATCTTTACCCCTCCCCATTCACTTTTCCTCATCACGTCCTCCAGATCCGCTATTAGAATGTTAAATAAAATTGGACTCAGCGGGCACCCCTGTCTCAATTCCCCGCTCGTCCAAAACCTCCCCCCACATACCCTCTCACCCTCATCCTGCTCCTCGTCTCCCCCAACAACTCCTCCACCCTCACCACTAACCCCTCCCTCACACCTCTCCCCCTCATCGCCTCTACCAAAATCCCTCTCTTCACTGAGTCAAATGCCGCCTTCAGATCAATAAATAACACTATCATTTTTCCTCCCTCTCTCCAATTGCCTATTCACTACATAGTTTAGTACATAGATCAGATTCATTGTCTCCATTCCCTTTCTAAACCCCGCCTGACCCTCCAACAGTAACCCTCTTCCTTCCACTTCCTCCCTCAACCTTTCCGCTAGCACCGTCGTATAGACTTTGTATAGAGAAGGCATCAAAGTTACCCCTCTATAGTCTTCTACGTTCCCTCCGTTCCCTTTCTTCCTAATCGGGATTACCACCTCCTCCTTCCACTCCTCCGGCCACCCCTCTCCTCTCCATATCTTTCCACACATCCTCCATCCCACTTCTCTATCTCGCTCCCTCCATATCTCCATACTTCGTTCGGAACTTCATCTAACCCCATCGCCTTTCCATTTTTTAGCTTCCTCATTATCTCCTTCACCTCTTCCCACCCTATCTCTTCCTTCTCCTCTTCTATTCTCCTTCATCCTCTCATCACCTTCTCCTCCACTCCCCCCATCACTGTCATAAAATATTTCTTCCATTCCTCCAATTCAATTTCCTCATTTACTCCACCCTTCTTCCCTCTCTCTCTCTTCACCAACTGCCAGACACTTTCCTCCGACTTTTCCCCAATCACCTCTTTTTCCATGCTCTCTCTTTCCTCTCTCCTCTTCCTCTCACAAAGTCTCCTATTCTCCCTCTTCCTCTTTCTATACCCCATCTTGTCTCTCTCACTCCCCCCCCCCCCCCCCC